>NW_026555340.1:145644-212051 GCF_029017545.1 Prosopis cineraria | reverse complement strand
GACTTAAGCTATAGCTTCACGGTTTAATTTGTTGCTTGGGTATTATGGGAATGAATTCAATGCTAATTAAAAAGGGACTAATAATTTGGGAGAATATTAGGACACTTTAAAAATAGTTGTTACTATATTGATGAAAGAGTCAACTCAAAGGGTAAAAACTAGCAACCTATAAGGTGAATCCTAAAGCCCAATGCTTCAAGTGATTGTGTTTTCATCATCATATTTATTGATTTATTTTTATTATATTTTCATCAAATTATCCATTTTATCTATTTTTCTCAAACTATTATTTATTTAAATTAGTAACAGTGCAACTTCCCTGTAGGTTCGACACTTGAAATAATCTGGGTAATTTATTACTGTGATCTCGTATACTTCTGAAAGTGATCAACTATGATCATGCGTGCTACATACCATTTACATTCATGCTTGAGTTCATAAATGTCATTGGTTATGAAAATTCCCACTTTACTTGCTCATATTTTATACTCTTACATGTGCTTAAATTTATGTTTATTGGTTATTGAGATTTTATATCTCATCCTCATTGTTTAATATTTTTAAGGGAGACACTGAGTAAGGGCAAGGGGGTAGCACTAGAAGCTAGAGACCCTTAACTCTTATTGTAATGTCTCTTACTATTTACATGTGTAATTGAATACTTTATTGCCAACTTAGGGGTATTATGTTTGTTAAACTATTCAGTCATTTGCATTATAGCTTGATCACTAATTTAGGTGGTTTTGGTGTGTCTTCGCTCACATGAGGGTTAAACCATAGAATGATCTTTTGTAGAGTTAAGTTAATAATACTAGTGGTGTGTTGATAGTTGTTTAGATAGTTTTAAAATATTGAATCTAGTTATGGCATGTTTTAGAAGTTTTAATAGTGGATCCATCTTGATTTATGCTATTGGATGGTGATTTGCGAATGCATGACAATTTGATGCTTATAAACTTGTTAAGCATGTCTCTTTATGATCAAGGAGTATGATTGTATGTCTTTGTGGGGCTAATGGCTTAAGGATGGGTTGTAGACACTTGGTTGATAATTTATGAGTGTTAAATGAGTAGTTTCTAGCCCCAAGTGTCCAAATTTTCCATAGTATATCAAATTATTGTGAGACTAAGGCTATTAGCTATTTTAATTAATTATCCATGTGTGGATGTTTGGATCACTTCAATCAAAGGTCTAAGTTGAAAGTTATGCATATCAGAATTTAGATCCTGAAAACTATCATGATAGTTTTACTATCATGGCAAGTACGCCACGATGAAAAGCATTATGAGGCGCATGAGGCATGACATAAAGATAGTTAGCCAAGGTAGATGGTGATGTTAGTGGCAACAGATGCTCTCTATACAACAAGCCGCTACGAACATGTTGTTAGCCATGTTGGATCACTCTGTTTTAACTAAAGGACTCTTTTGACATCATTTCAACTTGTTTTCAATATATTCTAAACTTTCTCATGCTTCCTAAACTTGTGTTTACTCTGATTTGAAATCATTAAGTATGTACTAAGTGTAACATCCTAAATTTTTATCCCTATATTAAGTTAAATTAACTAAGGGTAATTAAGAGTATTAAACAAAGTAAGAATGGAATAGGAGTAATGTAGACCAAGTTTGTGGTTTAAGAGTGATTTTGAGAGAGAATTTGAGCTTTGTCCATAACCATCCATGGTTGTGACCTAATAGGAGATTACCCTCTGCAGTCGAGCATCCTTAGAAAACAAGCGTGCTCTCTGTTCAAAACCATCTGTGATTGAGTCCTTCACTGGAGATAACCATTCATAGTTGTGGACAAAGGAGGCTTTGACCACAATGATCATGAATTATAACATGGACAACTGTCCGTAGTCAAAATATCATGATCATGATTTAAGTGTCCGAAAACACAAATAAATAGAGAGAGAGAGAGAGGATCAGAGGAGCAATGTGAAGCTTTGCTAAGGCATGAGATTTTTGGGTAGTTTTGGGGCATTTTTTAGCTTGTAATTAGAGAGAGAGAGAAAGGATCAAAGGAGCAATGTGGAGCTTTGCTAAAGCATGAGATTTTTGGCAGTTTTGGGGATTTTTGAGCTTGTAATCATTAGAGTTAAGTTTCCTAGCCTTTATTTTTCCTTCTAACTCTATTTGATATTAGGGTTTCTAAGTTCCTCTTTAATTTGGTCTTTTGGTTGATTTTTGAGTTATGAGATATTTATAGCTGAATTAATAGGGTTAAATGAAGTTGTTGGAAGTTAATTTTTGCTCTAGAATAATAGGTATTGGTGGTTTGGCCATTAAATTCAAATTTATGTGATTTAGACAAACCCTATGCTCTAAAAGATGATTTTGGAATTTTGGGTGTTATATTAGCTATTCATTAAGCTATTGGGAGCTAAATGAAAGTCAATGAACTCATTGGATGTGAGATTATACTTGTAGCTAGGAAAATTGGCTATTAAGGTGTGATATTCAAAGTTGGAAGTGTTAATTTTGATGATTGTTAGTGATGGTGGTTAATGTTATGTGTAGATTAACTTCATGAAGCACCAGAGAGCTTCAGTTTAGCTTGAAAGCATGTGAGTTCTTGGGGGTAACCTTTAAGTCCTCAAAGATTTAAGGTAACAAAGAGAAATCTATTTCATGTTATTTCTTATTAAGTAATTGTAGATGTTTATGAGCTTGGAATTATGTTTTATGTAGTTATAGATATATGAAATTATTTATTGTTTCTGTTTGAAAATATGTAAGTGGGACTTGTTTATTAATTTGATCTTTGCAACACCCCAGTGTTCGAAAAGGGGTAATCCATGGTCCAAGTTGAGTATGGGACCTTAGCCTAGTTACCCTCATAATTAGTGAGCTTGGACTAGCCCAATCGCATGGATTTAGCTCCTGTATATTTGTAGTTCATGGATTTAGCCGGCAGTGATGGAGGTTTAGTGAGTTATGATGATCATGCATTGCACTAATTTGTATTAAATGATAATGATTTGTATTATAACTGCCCACTTTGCATGCCTATTGTTATTCGACTTGCATGAGCATATTATAGACTACCTTGATTAATGATCAGTTGTACTCACCCCTTATTTAACATTTTATAAGCATTCATTCAGGACTAGACAAAGGAAAAACCTTCGAGGCATATGATATTTTATTCCTACTATAATGCCTCAGTTTACTTTTTGAATTATGTGTAATTAGCTTGATAATGCCAATTAGAAGCATTATTTTGATTACTTGCATCACTGCATACTGTTTATTATCTTGTATTTTGTGCCCTAAGTTATGTTGTTGGGATGTAAATATCTAAATAGGATTTAAATACTGGTGCAAGTATGTTGTTAATTATTTTGATGGTTGTATATGATTATGTTGTGGATTTTATGTAGATTACCTTCCCCTCTATTTTTTTTATGATATTGGGGTTGAGGATTGAAATTTGTGAGATATAGTGTATATTTTTGTTTGGTGTATTAAACAGGTTGTCCTAAGTGTTTTAGGCTTGGTCTAGATGGTGTTATAAGCTATGGGCATTTTTTGTTAGGTTTGAACACCTTGGTTGTTTTATAGTGTGAAAAAGGGAATTGTGTTTCGGAGTGTTCATCTTTGTGATGTGTTGGTATTTTAAAATGAGACCAATGCCAAGGGATGGATCTTTGAATAATTTTTCTAAGGATACTTGGATCATCTCAAATGGACGTCGAATAATGAATAAGGAAATGCAGAAGCTTGCCCCTGAGATTGGTTTAGGACAATTCTTGCCTGTCACAATTTGTACAATATGCCATGGCATGTGGCACCTATTTCATGGCACACGATATAGAGGAGGTCAAGCCGTGACAGAATTAGTGATAGTCACTGCAAACTCTCCATATAATGTTGTAATGACATTTTTATCCTTTTTCCAAATTGATTTTAATCGATTTGGCATTATTCAACGCTTCCAAGTGCTTTCCAGCTCTGATTTATACTTATTTAGAGTTTGTTATTATTTGATTTAATCGTTATGTTTTGAAATTACTATCATACTACAAAGCTAAAGTATAATTAGGAGGAGTTAAGTGTAGGGCGAACTTGGAGATTTTACACTAAGTGGTTTAAATTGGAGATATTACAGATCCAACCACATGCCCCTTACGCTCAATTATGATCACTATACTGGTCAAGCAAATGAAATAAATGCTAATGGAAGAGAACATGGGAGATAAGCCGGGAAAATTTCTAGAAGGATGGAGAAGCAAGGTTTTTTAGTTGGGATGGGTGATTCTTTTGTGGAATTTTGTTTTTTGTTTTTGGAAAAATTTCTTATGTGGCATCCACTGTATGTAAGGAAAATAGTCAACCCATCAGTAATATTTAACGGTCAAATTTAAGCCCAATTAATGACAAGGACAACAATGATCAGTATTGAATGTTCAGGGGAAAGGATGGACTAAAATGGAGTTTAGGATACTAGGTGTCCTTAAAAGTATAGTTTAGGGGTAAAAATGAACATTAACCCTAAAATAAAATAAGTTGCAGTTTAACAGTTATTAGATAAATTTAATTCCTCTTAGGTACTTTGAAGAGAGAATATATAAATTTAATAACCTTCGAAGGAAGACATACCTTTTGGTGAATCAATCGTTCCTGCCATATGTATCACACAAACAATAGTAATTAAAGTGAGAAGATGAAAAATTGTACCTAACCAAATTATATTCAAACACAGTATATGAAAAATCTTCCCAAAAATTTATCCAATGAATTAACAATTCACAGCCAAAAAGAAAAATGAGGTGCATGTATTGGGTTTAAGAATTACTGAAAGATAAAGGGATGCACTAATTTCATTGGCAAAAAGAATGAAGTGCATTTTTCTCCTATATATCCTTCAATGTTTTATTATAACACCTCGGTCATATAAACAGAACACATGATTCTCTTTAAGAGTTACAATTTTCCACACACACACACAAAGATGAATGTTTTTGAAAGGAAATTTTAAATATTTTAACAATGGTACATTTTTGTGTATAATTAAAATTTGAAATAAATTTAAATTCAAAAATAAAAATCAGAACAAAGAATATATTACTTTTTTAAAAAAATTAAATCAAAACATATGCAAACATACATAACCTAATTTTCTTTTTTAAACTGCCTGACAAGAGATGTCTATTGGCAAGGGAATAGATATGGGATAGACAATATTTAACAAGTGAGTACACTGGGTAGGTTTAATATAAATAATGATGATTTATTTATGGGAAGGGATAATGGGATGAAAACTATTTAACATGTGAAACTTGGTTAGAAAGAAATCTGCAAATGCAAATAATTGAGATATTGGGTGGGACCTATAGGATTACATGGATCGCAACACATTTATATATACAGTACGTGGCTTTATAGATGGAAAAATGACAATTAAGGATCCCCTAAAGTCGTTAATTTTAATTAAGGACCATCAATATTGAAATTTCAATTAAGGACCAAACATACATAACTTTATAAAATTGCCTTCTACTAAACACTACGATGTACATAACATTGCTGAAATTACTATCATGGCATGAGAATGTTATTAACATCAGTGGTCAAAATAAGAAACTATACTTGAGAATAAATTGTTTTCCAATATGAAAGAAACTCATATCAGAAACATTCCATTGACGCTTATGAATATACAAAAGAGGTTTGAGAATTTACTAATTTCACTTATGAATATGAACCCAATGACTAGCTTGTCAAATTTTATGCTTATTTATATATAGTTATCACTTGAAAAATAAAAAAATGACATTGTTGAAAATCACTATTGTGGCATAGGAATATTGTTAATCTCAATTCAGAAACATGAAACTACACTTAGGAATAAATTGTTTTTGAATATGAAAGAAACTAAATTTTGAAATGTTCTATGGTTACTTATGAATATACGAAAGTGACTTAAAAATTTACTAATTTCATTCAGTGATTTTTTTTCTTGAGGGACATGGAAGACAATTCAGATTTTTTAAATTTCAAAATCCAAATAAGGACCATAATCCTTAATTGAGAATTTAATATTTTATGGTCATCAATTAAAATTAATGATCTTAGAGGGGTCCTTAATTGTCATTTTTCCTTTATAGATTTACTAGTTACTCTATCGTCCTCAAATATAAAATATTATTGTGTATTATTTTTATTTTTATTTACAAGTAAAACTATAAATTTAAAAAAAATTTATGAATTTTTTCTCAAATTGTCCCTTATCAAATCAATATTTATGTTTACTATACATAATTAATTTAATTAATTATGGGATAATTTAGTCAAGTTTTTTTAAATTTCAAGCATAATTATTATAATTAATTTTCTAAAACTATGTGAATAAATTATTTTTTATATTTGAAAGTAGAAGGAATATATAGGTAGAGTGATGTGTACTCACTCTAAACCATAATATATATAGGGCATATGTAAATTCACGGTTCTCAAAAAATATTAGTTGAAACTTTAATCCTTTAAAAAAGTTTACATCTTTTTAACTATACATTCATTAAATACTTTATATAAGAGTCTTGATAATGATAATTAAAATTTTTCAATACAACATTTTTTTCAAAAAAGAATAATAAATAAAATAGGGATATTTGGAAAAAAATTATAAAAATGACCTAATATCCTATATTTGAACAAAGCAAGATCTCTAGAATATGCACTATATGAGAGAATAAATTACAAGAATATATATAGGATGTTTTGAAATCTATATAAAATTATTCTCTATCTAACCTTCGCTGATATATATATATATATATATATAGAGTGAGCAAGATGTGTTTGAAGGTGGAGGATCTGGATTAATTTCTCTGTTTTTCCTTTTTTTTCATTATCATAAGAAAGAATAATAAAGAAACACATGTGATAAGACTCATATTTTACACACTTTATCCATTCATTTAGGATCCATGTTACATGTTTTATCCCCCATTTTGGTGCATTCATGGTGTCAAAAGTAAGAAAATTGCCTAAGGGGCAAAATTGTGTATTAGGGGTATTTTGGTCCAAAATTGCACTTTTTATGAAAAATTGGATTAATGTTGCGTTTCATGTGTTTTATGCCCAAAGAATGAATATAAAATTATTTTTTAAAAATTCAATTTGGTTTGAGAGTTATAAAATAAAAATCACATTTCAGGGTTGTTGACTTTGTTAACTGAATTAAGGTTTTACATGCATGCATGATTTGTTACTTCATTAATATTCTTCCATGCTAGTTAATTAATTCCATGTGCCTGAATTTATTGATTAGGTCACATTAATATTTGATTTTGATTTTATGTACATTTTGTGACTTAGGTAGCACATGTTGACTTGGACATTTTGTGACTGGTCAAGGATCATGAAAGAGGGCAAAAAAGGAAAAATGTGGCATCATTTTGGGGCTGAAAAGGGAGAGAATAATCAGATCATTTGATTAAATAAATGAGAATATTTTCATTTAGGATATTCCTTTTGAGCTAATGAGAGAAAGTCACCTTTATATGCATGTGGGAAGTATGTGTCTCACCCTAGCCTTTTCTTTTCCTTTTTGTTTTATTCTTCCCTCATTTTGCAGCTGGAATACACACCCCTTTCAGTATTCTTTCACCCAAGAAACTTAACCCTAGCCTCCACACACAATCTCTCACCACCTCCTTCATTTTCATTTACATTCTCTCTCTTGTTCTTCATTGTTCTTCATTTTCTCTCATTTTTCCAGCCATCGTAGCTCCCTTCTCTCCTCCATTTCTCTTCATCTAACCATTGGATCATCACCAAATCATTTCGATCTTCTCCTCTCACTTCCCTCTACACATCCCTACCACTTGATCATCCATTTCATGCTTCATTCTCTACTTGGTTCCATGAAGGAGTTTGGCCATTTTGCTATTTCCATGGAGGACTTGAAGAACCTTGAAGGCTAAATCATTTTGGGTGCTTGGAGGAGGATGGAAGCTCAATGAACCACTTAGGTCTTCACTTTTGCAACCCTTTTGTTTTTCTCTTAAATTTTCTCCATTAATAGACTTGTAAGAGCATAATTTTGGATTGCTATGTCTTAGCTTTACAACCATAATCTTGGTTGATATTTTTGTATGGAGATTAGTTTGATTAATGTCAAATTTTATCTTGTTTATTTAGCTATATTTTTCAGCCACTCTTGGATTTTTTTATAATCTTGAATGTTCTTAAGTGTTTTGACCTTGCGTATGCTTCATCATAATCTTGAGGAGTGTTTGTTGGGCTTGCTTGTGATCTACCATAATTTTAGGATTCATTTGGGTTGTAAGGGGCTGAACATGCTTGCTGAAATTTGCCATTAATCATGTAACTTGGGCTTAAAACTAAATTAGGGAGTTGAATTGTGCTCTAAAATCCTAGGCTTAATTAGGGTCCTCAGTGAAGTTAAGTTTCTAGAGAGAATTATCCTAGTGGCTTCATAATTTGGTTAGGAAGAGAAGAATTAAGGGTGACTAATTCACATTTCATAAGTGGTTAGGATTTGAGCATTAATCTAAATCCAATACCTTATTCCATCCCATTTTCACAGACTCATTAGCTTAGGCTTTTAGGTTTTAATTAGGTTAATTAGTATTTAATTTAAATCAATTAAAATCTTGAGATTTTTATTTTAATTTAATTGCATTAAGAAATTCTAGATTTAATCTTTAACACCTCTTTGGGAGATGACCTAAGTTGCCACCATGCTATATAGTTAGTTAATCGAGTCTAAATTGCTAAGTGTGCGACCGCTTGGTTCAACATGCAATTCTCTCAAGGAGTTTTAATTTCTAAAACAATTTCAATTCTTAAAAAAGATGTGTGTCTGTGTGTTCTCAAATGAAAATTATTAATACGTTTGAACAATGGCAGTTTGAATTTTTAATTTAAATATGAGATGATTCAAAAATAATAATCAGATTAAAAATAAGATACTAATGTTTTGATACACTCATACACACAAGCTTTATTTTTGGAAGAGTGGCATTAAAATCCCAAAACCATGAAGTTATGATAATTAGATTCTTAACAAAATTTTCAGAAAAATCAGTTGTAAATATTGATTCAAATAATCACAAATTTAGGAATTCTATACTACAAATAAAAAATTTTAAATGCATCTTTCAATTTACAGTTAGGATTCATATTTGCAACTCATTTTTTTAGAAAATTTTGTCAAGAACTTAACTCTCATAAATTCTTAATTTTGAAATTTTATTATCATTCTCACTTTATTCACTCCTCCTTAAGGAGGGGCTTGGCCATATAAGCAGGTATACTATACAAGCTAGAGAGCTAAACTTTTTAGGAGAGAATAATAGCTCTATGACAAAGTGGTATCAAAGCTGCACTTGAGTTTACCCCGTCGATGAACCCTTCTAGCAAGCCACCCGTGATAAGGGTGTCATAAATTAGCTAAAAAAACTGTCACATCCCACATTGGAGGGACTTGGGGAAGATTTTGATCATATAAGCAAGTGTGTTGCACACCTCACTAAGCTATCTTTTTGAGAAGAGAGTAATTGCCCTGTGGCTAAGGTCAATGCATTAGATGGGAGCAAAATTATTTAACATGTGAGTACACTTTGCTAGATATTCTCTCCTATCCTTATCATAAGTTACTTATAACTAATTCATACTAATCAAGAAAAATTAGTTACATCATTAAAATTGTAAAAATTTCTTTGATTTCCATTTTTACAACTTATAAATACTATAGATTTTAAAATAAAATAATTTTCCAGTATACCTCTATTTAAATGAACTTTTTTCAATTTGCATTACATTACCTATCATATTAATAAATTTAAATAGGAGTAATATTAGAATAGCTTGATTAATACCCATCAAGTGTCTTATATTAAGTATAAAAAAAAAAAATTGGAAGGTGCCCTGTAACAAGGATTGGAAGGGGTGCATAACTAAATTCAAAACTTATTGATAATAATATGTTTATTAGGCATAGGCAGGCAGGCATGCATGCATATATATCAAGATGGATATAGATTAAAAGTTTTATATAGTTATTTAGCATTAATTAAATCAACATCTATAGATTCGCTCATCATAAATAGGTCATTTTTAAGATCTATATAAAACTATTTTATTTACAAACGTACCTTGTGAGGAAGATGTGTTGGAAGATGGAGGAGCAGGAGGAGGTGAAGATAGTGAATCAATAACTGCAGTATCATAGAAGCGATAATTCTCATATCTAATATTGCAACTCAGTTTGACAACCCTTCCACCAATCCTGTTGTTACAGAAGTAGGGGATGCTTGAGATCGACTTCTCCAAGCAGTCATCGCAATCTTGCTCAGACAAATCAGGCATACACTGAGCAAGTCCATATATTGTTTGAAACAAAGTTGTTGTCGTGTTCGCCGCGAACTTCAAACGAGTGTTGCCAGCCGCCGCCTCACTTCTCAACCCTCTCATCAGACTATCAAGGGCCTCACTGTACTTGATGTCTGTCGCGTTTTCATTGTTACAAATGGCGTAGATAAAAGAATCTGGATCTTGGTTAATCCCAAACATGGAACGATTAGTGTATCTTAGAATGCATCCATCATTGTATCCATATGCTTCTTTCTGATTTGGACATAACCTTCGCAGAAGGCTTGTGGCGTTGTTGAGGCAACTACGGCAAGAGTCTGCCTTGATATCTGCTCTACACAGTCCAAGGGCATTGACTTTGTCAGGGTTTTGGCCTTGAGAGGAAGTGTAGTAGCCATAGTCAATTTTGGTGTCGGAAGTGAAATTAGAAAGGAGGAGATTGAGGTTGGATTGGTAGGCACTTGTGTTAGTGTAATTACCAGCTACATTGTAACACAGATGATATAGGAAGTCTTGCTGAGCCGTGAGAATGATAAAAAGAGAAAGGAAAGAAAGCAGAGCAATTGATGATGATGAGATAACAGCAGTGATTGTCTGCATTATGAAATGAATAATTTTGACAGAAAGACACGAACAATCCAGAAAGGCTTTGTAACAACCCACGGCATCTTCGGCTTCTTTCTTATATTACTCGAGTCAACAAGTCAATCCAATCAAAGGATAAAAACGCGTTGTCTTGAAATATTGACTGAGAAAACGACGTATGTGGAATAAAATAATTTTGACAGATGCGATTTGGATTTTGGAAGTAATAATTACGTTGTTTTGCATGAGTTCGGTTCCAATGCTCCATCACGGTCCAGATTTCATGAAATTTATTTTTGAGAAAATTGAAAAAAAGAATCAGGTTGGAACAAAAATTAGTCCCAGGACCAAATTCTAATGAAGGACCAAGCTTTTTTTTTTTTTTTATTCATTTTACAATTTCTGCTCGGACTAAAATGCCCTGCCATAACAAAATAAATTGAAATTGAAGACCACTTTGTGCTTGGTTTCTTCGCACGAGTTGAATGGGAGAAGATGGCAAGGGGCATTTTCAAGGGACCATCAACGGCAGTGTGAGCTGTGAGCAATGAGTTCTGAGAAAGACAGCCCTATCTCTTTATATGATGCCCTAATCGGATGAGTTTCGAGGTTCTCAAGAGGTCCAACGGTGGAGCAAATGGCGGCGAAAGTGTAACACACCGATGGCAAGAATGAGCCTCGCTATTTCTTTGCTTGCCCAGTTGGAGGGGTATGCTACGTGAATGATTTCCATTGGTTTCCCAATCTGGTGCACAATGTCTTTATGGTCACTAACTTCTACCTGATTAAAAGAATATGTTTTCAAACAGAACCATGTAGCTTGCAATTACGACCTGCGTGTGAGGATGCCTTGTCCAATGGGTTGGTTATGTATGCTTGTGTTCTTGTATTTGACTCTTAACTTAAAAATCCCCCTACCTATGCCTTTTTTTTGGTGTAAGTATGATGTACTAAATTTTTGTAATGAGTCCATGACCTCTTTCTTTTTCCATCTTTTGATGCTATCATCCACTACTACAGAAAAGTGTATAATTAATGCCCTATAATTGATGCTTATTTGAAAAAAAAGACAAATAAAAAAGGCAAAGAATATTTGACAGTTGTTACGAAACAAGCGTTAATTATTCAAACAGATACTTGATGGTTATCTTATAATAACCGTCAAGTATATATATTTGAAGTTTTTTAAAAATAACCGTAAAAAAAGGTAAAATTTACATGTCGGTCTTCAATAAACAAATGTTAAATTAATAATTTAAAAAAAATAAATTTGTTCACATACTTGACTCTTGTTTTGAAATAACCGTCAAGTATGTTCAGTATATACTTGACGGTTATTTCAAAAAAAGCATCAAGTATGTAATACTTGACAGTTACTTTGAAATAACCGTCAAGTATTGTCATTTAAATTCTCCTCCAGATTTCTTTTTTGCTCTCCATTTCTACAAATCGTTCATCTTCAAAAACAAACCCAGAGCCATCAAAACCCATTTTTCGTTACTCCAACTGCCAAATAACACATTTTTGGTCTTGATTCTTGAGGGGTTTTGGATTCTCGACCTCCATAAGTCTCGTGGGTGCTTATTAGTGTGGATTCTTGGTCTCCATCATTCTTCAACACACTCGCCTCTCTGTTTTTCTGCACAGTCGACGTTCCCTCTTCTTATTAAGGTTGGTTCTTGCTTTCCCAATCATTAATCTTCATTTTGAATGTATGGGTTGTTGATTTTAATTTTCATATACAATAAATAGTTTCTGTGTTAATTATTTTGATCTGCATTATTGTTCTTGTTAGTGGGTGTTTGAACTTTTAAGTTTTGGGTGCTTAGTTATTGAATTAATGGATCATCCAATTGTTTTGCTAGTATGAGGAGATTCATTAAGCATATGAAAATAGTATACCACTTAATTACCTTGTTTCCTCTACTGGTACACACATCTTTTTAAGTTTTGGGTGTTTGTTCTGTAATTGAATGATTAATTTAGATTTATATTCCTTAAGTTGTCAATTTTCACATTACTAGTTTTTCAATTGATTGAAAATTAGCTTATGTAAAAATATTTTTGACATTTTAAATTGATATTTATATAGTGTTTGATGTGGTTTATATGATTTTAATTAAAATTGGGCTTCTTATTACTATTGTTATTATTGTTGTTGGATCATATATAGTCTCATTATGGATAACTTGATTTTTCTAAAGGCATAAAGACCTAGTAATACTTATTTTAAGCCGTTATATATACTATCAATTTTTTAGATTATTCTTGAATATAAGTTTATGTGATTGTTGTTGTGGATACTATTGTTATTGTCATTTAGATTAATAGAGAGAGGGGATAAAACTCAGGAAACTCTCTTTTTTAAGTCGTTATGCTGCCGAAATTATTTCAATAGCTAGCATTAAAATGTAATTATTAGTTTTAAACAAGATTAAAGAGGGAATGTGCAAACATGTGGTTAGTGACTTATTGACTGATTGATCTTTGTATCTAACTCTCCCACTATCTAAGAGTAGTTAAAGTCACTAATCATATTTTCCTCTTAATCTTTCTAGGAATTATGGATAAGGAATGGATGTCTGCCAATCGTTTATCCAAGGAATATTGGGATGGGGTGGCAGATTTTGTTAAGCTTACAGTTAAGCATGCGGAGGACCCTACTAGGATTGTTTGCCCATGTTTAAAGTGCGGTCTTGTAAAGCGAGTTAGTCCAGATACTTGTGAAGAACACTTAGTGATTAACAGGATGGATCAAAGTTACAAGTGTTGGACAATGCATGGTGAGACAAGAGATGATATTGGTTGTAGCCAGAAGCATAGTGAAAGCTATGCATCATCTCTTGATGATTTCGATACATGCACACTTGAGGAAGATTGTCTTGAACATATGGCCAAAGAAGTTGAAGAGGACCTCAAGGATTGTCCAGAAATGTTTAAAAAGTTAAAAAGTGATGCGGAGACACCATTGTATGCTGGTTGTAGTGCATCAAAGTTGTCAGCAGTATTAAAATTGTACAATATAAAGGCAAAACATGGATGGAGTGATGCGAGCTTCACTGAGTTGCTTGGGTATTTGAAAGTAGAATTACTTCCTAAGAAAAATGAGCTTCCTTGTCGAACATATGATGTAAAACAAGTATTGCGATCAATTAGCATGAGTTATGAAAAGATACACGCATGCCCTAATGATTGCCTTTTATTTTGGAATGAATATGCGTCGTTAACCGAGTGTTTGAAGTGTAATGCCTCAAGCTACAAGCAGAATGGATCAAGTTCCGCGAAGGCACTATGGTATTTTCCAATCGTGCCTAGATTTAGATGCATGTATAATAGTATAGAAGTTGCGAAAAGCTTAACATGGCATGCGGATGAAAGGATAAAAGACGGCATGCTTCGTCACCCTACTGATTCTCCACAATAGAGAAAGATTGATTATGAGTACCCTGAATTCAGGGAAGAGAGTAGGAATCTACGCCTTGCATTGTCTATTGACAAGATGAATCCTCATAGGCTTTAAAGTAGTAGCCACAGCACATGGCCAGTCATTTTGGTGATTTATAACCATCCTTCGTGGCTTTGCATGAAACGCAAGTATATGATATTGTCCATGCTAATTGTGGGACTCAAGCAACCTGGGAATGCCATAGACATATATTTGGCTCCTCTAATTGATGACTTGAAGATCATGTGGGAGTCAGGTATAGAGGTATATGATGGGTATAGAGAAGAAAGATTTAATTTAAGTGCTATGCTCTTTGGTACAATCAATGACTTTCCTGCTTATGATAATTTGTTCGGGTATAGTATTAAAGGGCAACTTGGATGCCTTATTTGCGAAGAGGGAACACATTCTATGAGGTTTAAACATAGGATGAAGAATGTTTACCTCAAGCAGCGTAGGTTTTTCACCAAGAACATCATTATCGGTGGTTGAGAAAAGTGTTCAATGAAATCCAAAACAAGGTAAGTCATCTTTGCCATTAACTAGTGATGAGCTATTTGAGAAGATTAAGGATTTGGATATTGAATTCGACAAACCATTTGCAAGGCACCTTAGGACAAGCAGATAGAATAAGAGATCTATTTTCTTTGAACTCCCTTATTGGACCACCTTGGATGTTTGGCATTTTCTTGATGTCATACATATTGAGAAAAATGTCTGTGAGAGTCTTATTGGGACTTTATTCCAAGTGTTAGGAAAAACAAAGATGGCGTAAAAGTAAGGTTGGACATAGTTTCTTTAGGAATAAGAGAAGAATTGGCACCCTAAGATAAGGGGAACCGTACCTTTCTCCCTCCGACAGCTCATACGCTATCTGAGAAAGAGAAAACTACATTTTATGAGTTCCTCAATGTAGTTAAAGTTCCTAAGGGCTACTCTTCAAACATAAAAAATATTGTATTAATGAAAGATTTGAAGTTGAAGGGCTTAAAGTCTCATGATTGCCATGTTTTAATGGAGGATTTCATTCCGGTTACTATACGTATAATTTTACCCCCAAATACGAGGGACGATCACTAAGTTATGTTTGCTTTTCAAGTCCATTTGCAGTAAAGTGATTAACCCACATAAGTTGCCAAGGTTGCAAACTCGAATTGTATTAACACTGTGTGAGCTTGAGATGTATTTTCCACCAGCATTCTTTGATATTATGATCCACCTAACTGTTCACTTGGTTAGGGAGGTTCAAATGTGTGAGCCTTCTTATTTAAGATGGATGTATCCTATTAAGCATTATATGAAGATTTTGAAAGGCTATATGAAAAATCAAAGTCGATCGGAGGGTTGCATTGTTGAACAGTATATTTGTGAAGAGGCTGTTGACTTTTGTACCGAGTACCTGAGTCATATTAGCTATATTGGGCTTCCAAAGTCTCAACATATGGGTAGAATAGGTGGAGAGGGGATCATGGGAAATAAAGTTATTACTATCTCAAGTGTATAGTGGGAGCAAGCCCACCTATATATGTTGCACAACATTGAAGAGGTTAAAGAGTATGTAGACAAGTATATGGCTGAACTTAGGATGGATAATCTCAATAGATTAGAAATTTGGCATGCTAGGGAACACAATAAAACTTTTACAAGGTGGTTTAAGGAGCACATTCTTCAAATGTTAAATGTTGATTCCAATTCAGTTTCTAAAAAATTGAGATGGTTAGCTAACGATCCAAGCAGACAGGCCATTTCTTACACTACTTACCTTGTCAATGGATACACATTTTATACAAGGGAGCAAGATGATAGGAGCACAATGCAAAATAGTGGTGTAACTCTTATAGCTCATTCCATGCATATTTCCAGCACTAAGCATAAAAATCCTATCCATGCAAACATGTCATACTTTGGTGTAATTGAGCATATGTGGGATTTAGATTACATATCCTTTTGAGTTCTAGTCTTTGGGTGCAAGTAGATTGATCAAAAAAATGACTTGAAATTTGATTATCAATTTAGATTTGTACAAGTCAATTTGAACAAGGAAGGATATAAAGATGAGCCTTTTAATTTTGGCACAACAAACCAAACAAGTGTTTTATGTCCCTAACCCTGCTAATAAGGGATGGTCTATTCTTATGTTACATGAAAAAATAAATGAAAATATAGCAGTTGAAGATGACCCATTTGAAGGGACATCAAATCAAAGTAATGACAGTGCTGATGAAGCTCTATATATGAGAAATGATCACAATGAAGGCATTTGGATTTCAAAGAGGGGTAAATTATTTCAGCATAAGAAGAAAATATTTCAAGGAGGGGGAAGTAAAAAACCAGAGTCAAGGAAACAAAAAAGAGCGACTTGAACATGTAACCTTTGAATTAATTGTGCCATTTTTTTCATGTTTGAATTAATATAGTTGATTAATATTTGAATTAATTATGCCATCTTTGTTTCATGTTTGAATTAATATAGTTGATTATATTTGAATTAATTATGGTTGATTAATTTTTTGAATTAATGATGGTTGATTAATTTTGGAATTTATTGTGTTACAGATAAATGGCTTCAGATTATGAGTCTACTAAAATCCCTCCATCAGATCCCGCTACAACTTCTACTGATGCTGCATCGTCACAAAAAAAATTGGAGCAAGAATATAACAATATCCAGCGGGGCCTGACAATAATGGAAGAAGTCATAAAAACAAGAGCTGTAGGGAAAAAAATAGCAGTGCAATGGAACAAGAAAGGGCAAGCCATCAAATCTACAAAGTTTATAAGTTATATTAGGGTTGTGGCAAAGAGAACTGTACCTATCACGTAGAAATCATGGCACAAAGTTGATCAAGCCACGAAAGACATTGTTTGGGAGACCGTATCTATAAGTTGCATTTTACTAAGTTATATTCTATTATAGTGTTTTAAATTGATGCATCTAACATATTTATTTTATTTTACAGTCAGGATTTGAAATAGACGAGAGCAAGAAGGATTTTGTCCTTCAAAAGACTGGGAGGGCATTACGGTCTTTCAGACATTTTATTACACAGAAATATTTGAAAGACCTTGATGCTGAATTTGTAGCCCGAGTTCCTCCTCTATTACAGCCTTTAGTAAAGCAAGAAGATTGGGATACTTTTGTTGCCTCTCGATGCGAGAAGGAATTTAAGATATTTATGTTTCTAAAATTTAAATTTTGGTGCCTTTTATTGAACGTATCTATGTGTACTAACAGGATATTTTTGTTATTGATTAAAGGAACTGAGCGCCTAGAATAAGGAAAGAGTGGCCAAGAATGAATACCCTTACAGAGCAGGGAGGTTGGGGTATGCAGGCGTGGAGCAAAAAGAAGTGAAGGCTAAGGGATCGAATGTTACCATATCCCACCAAAGACTCTAGGCATTGGCATGAACAAATAAAGATGGAGTGATTATAACCCTCGTGTGAAAGAGGTTGTTGAAAAAATTGTAAGTGTTATTCATATCTATCAATTAATAAATGATTATGAAAATGCATACTAATCAGCTCTACTTTTCACGGGATTCCCTCTCTCAAGAAGTCTTATAGGGCAAGCTTCCTAAGCATGAGGATATCCTAGCTAGAGCATTGGGGACCCCTGACCACCCTGGTCGTGTTAGGGGTATCGGCTTTGGTGTCACGAAGAAGCAATACTTTGGCAAGATTAAGAAGCAAACATTGGCTTCTTCATTTGAGGTCCAAAAGTTGAGAGAAGAGCAAGCTATTATGAAGCAGCAGCTAGAAGCCCAGGAAAAGTTAATTGACAAGCTATTGAAGGGGCAGATCCCTGGAAGGCTTTTGGCTAACGTTGGCTCAGCGGGAAAGATAGCTACACAGTCCCTTCAGACAAAATACCCGAGATAATACATTTTATCTTCTAAATTTTCTTAACTAATTTTTTGTCTAAAAAAACTGACATTGTTCATTTATTTAAGGCGAGAATAACTGCAACTGTTTAGCAAATGATCCTTCACGCAAAGTAGTTGTAATGGGACGCATGTACAACATTGTTGGGGACACAATCCATAACCTTCCCCTCCCGCCCGATTGCATTAGGGTTTCCTTGCTTGTTTTAATGGACCCTAAGTATCCATTACCTTATCCTACCGACAAGATGCAGACGGTAGGAGATGCGTTGGGGAGCTTCATTGCATGGCCTAACCACCTTGTTATGGTGGGCACACAAAAGCCAATAAAGAACCCAAAGACACCCAAGGACCCATTGCCAACAAAGAAAAAGGTATATATGATTTAAGTAATTATTTAGAATCTTTAATGTGTGTGTGTGTGTGTCTCTAACTTTTTCATTGTATACCCAAGGGGGAAAAGAAAATTGAAGGGCAAGGTGTCAGGCCATACCAAAGAGTCAACCACGGTTTCACAACATCCAGTGCTTATGCCTGTTGTAGAAAACAAATTCCATGACTCTCTTGAGACTTATGCTTCAGCTACGAGGATGATTCGTCAAGTTTCAATTGGGGATATTATTAATTTTGACGATGGGCTATTTAGTAAAGCATCATTTGAATTCATTCGAGATGAAATTTTGAATGAAATCCTTAAGCACGATATGGCGAGCACTAGTTTGATGACTTTCTACATGAGGTAATTCTTCAATATTTATCGGTCAATTTCTTGAATTATTTATGTGTGTGCGTATGCAAGCATATTAACTTGTATATTTTTTCATCCAAGTCACCTTTATACCTCATTCGTGGTTCCTAGTGGCCTCGAGTCGAAGATCAAGCTGGTTAATCCTCATGATGTCTTTCCCCACAATAATATTACAAAGTAAGCTCTTGAAAATCAAGCAAGAATACTTTCAGATCAATTTTGAGAAAGGGGAGTAGAAAAGAATACTTTATTTCTCGCTCCTTACTGCCAAGGGTGTGTTGTTAATACTTGTTACGAGTAAATATTTTTTTATATTTATTTGTTTGGTAACATGTGCTATTTCTTGTTAGGGAACACTGGATGCTTATTGTGGTTAATCCCATTGCTCCAAAAAATATGGTATCTCGATCCCCTTAATGGAGAGCTAAGCAACAGGGAAGATATAGTGGTACTTTTTAATGAGTAAGTTGGATTTTTTCACTTGTTATTTCTTGTTATTTTTAGTTTCCATTCATATATATTTCTCACATTCATTCCATAATTTTTTCTTAGAGCTATGATGTTGTATCGCACTACGACCGACAAGACTGTGTCCCCTAAGATATGGGTCACTGTTAAGGTATTCATTTAATCAGTCAAGTTTTTAATCAAGAAACTACCTCATATTATATTTTACAATTTCATTTATATGTGTTTTTTTACAGTGTCCACTCCAGCCAGATCAGACCAATGACTGTGGTTATTGCTTGATGAAATTCATGAAGGACATTATCACCTATGCCCCTAACACATTATCTGACAAGGTATATATATTAAATTTAATTACACTTCAATTATAAATTTTAACCAATTTTAATTAGCTACATATTAGCTTGAAATTTGTGTGACTATTTGCTTATAGTGCTTGGAGGATGTCTACTGCATTCATTATACGGCTGCACATGTAGAAGAGGTCCTTGAAGAGGTGGCCCAATGTGTTTTCAATATGTGGGTAGCAACAGTAGTTAGGCTGGCACAATAGTCAGTACATATAGGGAAAATTAATCTTTTAGTCCTTCAACTTTTAACTCACTTGTAACTCAGTCCCTCAACTATGACTTACTGCGACTCAGTCCCTCAACTATAATTCGCTGCAACTCAGTCCCTCAACTTTTGATTTACTTATAACTCAGTCCTTATTTTTTAATTTTTTTAAAAAAATTATCAAATAAGAAGAATAAAAAAAATGCTCATATATTATTTTAAATACCATCTTCTTATTCATTAATGTGAGATATAAGCTAAGATGAAAAAAAAATTAACAAAGGTTAAGAGACTAATTTTTAAGTGATTCAAAAGTTGAGGGACTGAGTCATAGGTGAGTTATAGTTAAGCAACTGAGTCACAGTAAGTCAGAGTTGAGGGACTGAGTTACAAGTGACTTAAAAGTTGAAGGACTAAAAGATTAATTTTTCCTTACATATATATACATATTTTTGGGCCAATTTTTATGGGATAGGCCACTTAGTTTTGGAACATTAGTTTGCAAATAAGTTGAGCATAGATTTTTTAGATTTAAGGTTAAATGTAGAGAAATTTTTATGTTAATTAGATAGTAGATACTATTAGAAACATTCATTATATTGCATTATTTTGTTGCTGGCTAGCTTTTTTTATCTGTATGTATATGTATCTTTATGTAAAGCAGCCCCCCTATTGAAAAAAATTATGCCATAAATACTTGACATTTATTTCAAAATAACCATCAAGTATCAATATACTTGACACTTGTTTCCTTATAACTATCAAGTATTTACAAATACTTGATGCTTGTTTGGAAACAAGCGTCAAGTATTTATTCTGGGAAGTGCATATATTTAATTCATATACTTGACATTTTTTTTCAAATAACCATCAAGTATTAGCTTAATACTTGACGGTTTTTAACCGTCAAGTAAGATTTCTTTAATATATGTCGCACCCTTATTTGATGGTTCAAAACCGTCAAGTATTGTGAAAAATAAGGGTCAAATATGGGTATTTTCTGTGGTAGTGATCACTCATACACAAGAAGTTAATTATATTGATTTTAGAAATGGTGTTAGCACCAATGTATGACTTACTAGTGAAAGAAAGATGCTAATGTCCTAAGCACAAATGCAAGACTAGATTGTATTCTAAAACCAAATTGCAGAGGATACTTTTGATTCGTTGAGAATTTGACTAGCTGAGTGTAAATACTTTTTTGGAAGCTCACCAATTCTTCATCTTCTCTAGCTGAAGTGCAAAATTCTGTTCTAAATGACCTTTCTCTTAAAGAGCACAACTAGCATTACTAGTATTACATGTAAAAGAGGATCTACTATCTTTTCCTAATGCAACTCCTTAAATGATTTACACGTAAGCAGGGTCATTTCCATGGAAGCATGTGACAATAATTTTTAGTATTACTCGTAATTACGTTAGTTAAAGGGCCAATACAGTGGCTTTGACAATCCAAAAAAATAGATTGCACATAGAGATTGAGGGAAGTGATGAATCTAGACTTAGTACGAATAATTTTAAATATTTAATGATTCAAGTACATAGGAACTAAATTGTGGCTCATAGCAACATATGCCACACAAAATGACTCACAACGAAAAGATTGAACAAGCAAAATGCAAATTGATCAAGCTAGTCAAAAATTATTTCTACTTCTAATGCAGCTTTGATGATAATAACATCTACACTTGGTTCATCTTCACTACTTATCACCTCATCTTTCAAGGTAATATCTTGGGGTCTCTCCCATTTGTAGACATGTTTGAGATACACCACTATCATACTCAAATTGTCTAATCTTGCATCCACACTTGCACCTTTCATGCATGTATGGTTTGTACATCATGCAGTAATTCTTGTAGCATAATCCACCGTCATCTAAAGAGTTTATGATTTTACATCCACACTTGCACCTATCCTCCATTACCACGACTTGGAAAGTAGAACAATCTCAGATAGCAAAGCATAAATCTAGAGCAAGCATAAAGACAATAGCTTTATTGTGCATAACAATATGTAAACATCATCAATTGTATACACATACATCTTAGGCCATCTCTGTAACCTAGTGTTTTTCACAAAATTTCACAATACTATTCTAATTCCACTTATGTTTAGAACAGTCTAACAATGTGCAAACATAATCAATTGAATACATATGCCTCGCATTTCTACCTTTCTAACTTAGTGTTTTTAACAATTCGTCCTAATGCTAAACTCAGTGCACTGTGGACACCATTGTGAGTGAAATGGGGTTTCACAACCCTAAAATTGTATAGGTAGAAAACCATAACCCACATACATCTAAATGATTTAATCACGATAAAGTAAAAAAGTTCTTATCGGGTATGACCATAAGGAAAGAGGATAGACAGGAGTCTTGCCGTCAGTTAAGTCCCTAGAAAATGATGATTAAAATGGTGGATAGGTGCAAGCCTTATGGCATAAGTGCAAGGCTTATGTTGTGGGTGCAAGCCTTTTGGCTAAAGGTGCAAGCCTTCTATCTTGGAGTAAATGTGTTCTGTTTGATGTGATCCTAACATACATTTACATGTAAATCTATTGCGTTTACATGTAATTATGATATTGGTGCAAGCCTTATGGTATAAGTACAGGCCTTCTGACTTTAGATGCAAGCCATCTAGCTTGGGGTGAATGTGTTCTGTATAGAGTGATCCTAACATACATTTACATGTAAAGCTATTGTGTTTACAAGTAATTATGCTATTGGTGCAAGGCTTTTGGCATGGGGTGCCATGATTCTGGCTTGTGTGCAATAGTTCTAGTCTAGGGTGCAAGTGTTTTGGTTTTGGTGCAAGCCATCTGGCTTAAGTTATAGGTGTTCTAGCTTTGGTACAAGCCTTTTGCCTTTAGGTGCAAACCATCTTGCTTAGTGTACAAGCCTAGTGGCCTCAAGTGCAAACCTTCTAGTATGAGTGCAAGGATTCTCCCTTAGTTGATTTACATGTAACCAAAGATTATTTTCATGTAATTTTAGGGCATCAACATCTATATCCTCTCTGTGTCATCCATTTACATGTAATCCTTATCTATTTTCATGTAAGTATGAGACACTGCTAAGGGGTGCTCTCTGTGTATTTCATTTACATGTAAAACACTAGGGATTACATGTAAATTGCTCACCAGGCATGCTAGCGCATGTTATCCCCTTAGTGATTTACACGTAAAATGTTGTGCTTTTCATATAAGTATGGGACATTGCCAGGGGGTGCTCTTTATGCGTTTCATTTACATGTGAAACACTAGGGATTATATATAAATCACTCACCAAGCATGCTCTAACATGTTATCCCCATAGTGATTTACATGTAAATTCAGTGCTTTTCATATAAATCAATATAAACTCTTCCTTATGTATGCACGTAAGTTTTTCCCCATATTGTTTTACATGTAATCCCTGGTGTTTTACATGAAAATTGGGGTCATTGACAGTTGAAATTACACAAGATTAGTCAATCCAAGGGTAGAATGTTTGAAGAGTCATATTGGAGATATAATTGTATTCACATTTGGCATCACAAATATGAGAATGCTTATGTATATATGTAAAATCTATACACCAAATAACAAGCTCTATACAATGAATAATCTATACTAACATCTATACAATAAAAACTACATCCTCTTCCTAGCTTTCTTTTGTCTTAAACCTCTATCATGTTCCAATTCTTTCATGACTTCGTCTCACTTGTCGTTCCACGAGTGGGTTAATAGCCACCAAACCACTTCAGCCTTATGTGTAGGCAAATCAACCTAGACAATGTAAGGAATATGTAATGTAAGGCAATGGTCCAAGCTGTAAAATTGTTATACATGGGTAATGCAACATACCGTAGGCAGTTCAAGTCTGTCAGTGCACTCTAGAATAAGGCTATTATCCCACCCTTGAAGCCAACATATGACCAATATACTACAGTCATATTTGCTCATAATGAGAAATACTTCATCATCTATAAAATTCAACAATGCAAATGACATAAACATGAACGTGTGATCCACTAAAATACTTAACGTGTTCTTCTGCTATAGAATCCTAGCAATTTTAAAGTCAATGAAAGGAATATGTACAAATTCGTATGGAAACAAGTATGCAATAACTCTTGCAAAATGTGCAGCTTGTCAAAAAATGACACAAGCATAACAATTATATCAAGCTAAAACTTTCAAGCATAGGTCAAAAGTAAAGTAATACGAAGATTGCCACAAGTGTAATACCACTTGTCTCCCCTAATCTATCCTTCCTTGGATCAAATATTGTCTTGCTAAGCCATTGGAGGCAATCAATCTTGTGTGGTCTTCTAGCCTCCATTGCTTTACTTTCCATAGAATGTCACCCTGCCACATATACGGTAATACATTTAGCTACTAGTATCCCATAAATTGTAAAAACTCAAGAAGAAAATTACATAGTAAGCACTTACCACCAGTGAAGGATTTAAAATACGGCATCTCAAAGGCCTATCATAACTCTACTCAGAATTCAACATTTTATTAATTACCAGCATCACCTACAACCAATCATACAATGAGAGATTTACACATGAAGAAATAAAAGATAATGGATGCACCGGAGTACATGACATTTGAACCTACCATGAACTTATCCATTGTTTAGGGGCATGGCAATACATTTCTTTTCAGGTCAGGTACAATCCATCAACTTGACAAACAATCTCATCCTCGTGAACAGCTTTAGGCTTCCTAACATACATGGAGTCTCTCCTGTTCTGAAGGCAACTGTGCATTTAAGAAGAAGGGTGAAAGCAAGAAACATGAGGGCTTGATATTTCTGGAGGACCTTCTTGGAATTGGAGGGGTGGCCATGGTAGTCTCGCCATGAATCGATAAGTAGAGAACATCCTCCTCTTCTAGAACATCCAAGCGAGAAGGCTCCACTACTACTAACTGTAACCCATGTGCGACGTCGTGAGTTTCCCTAGAGTTAACAATAATGGGGTTTACTTCAGTACCAACAACAGCTTCACTTGGGTCATTACTTTCCACATCCACCCCATGTATATCTCTCCCTCCGCTAAGGTCATCTCCATCGCACACATTGCTTGCCCTAGCTCCCATCTACACCTCTTCACATTTACATTTCATCTTTTACAGCTCAGCCTCCACACAAACCAATTAATATCTTCTTCATTTGATTCATCAATGGCTGGAGCAACACCCTTGCCTAACTTCAATTGCAATTGCAACATCCTATTGGCAATAGTATCACCAAGTGATCCTATTATACGGCTATATGCATGAGTCATTTTCTGTACAAGAGGCACAAATAAGGCCATAGAATATAGATGAAAATGACATATCAACTACAATACTCAACTTAAAACATACCAAATCATTAAACATTAGCTGTGAAGGATCACTGGCTTAGTTGTCCTTCTACTGCCCAAGTTTCATGGATGATGCTTGCGGGGTAAATTTCACAGGTGCCTTGATCATTTTGAGTGGTGTGGGTCTTGTGTGTTCCACCTCAGGTGTAGACCCTGAATACAAGACCCCTCAGACACTCTCCCTCTCCTTCACGGCAGCTTGCTTTATCTTCTCATTGTCCCAATAGAGTAAAGCATTGCTTGTCTCAGCAACCTCACTTCTATCCAAGGGAAAGTTTTAAAGAAACATAATCTAAAATCACAAGGTGGAAAGGATGTCATATACACAATTTAATCAACATGTAAAAACAATCAAATAATGCTACTTACCATCAAGAAATAGAGGCAACCACTAATGTATGATTTTTTTCTCACCATTAGTTGTAGCCTTCTTGTATTGCTCGAGCTCCCTCATTAGCTCTTTAATAACAAAATCACTCTAGTTGTAGGAAGTCAGAGTTGTTTTCCCCCCAAGAGATGATCTTTACCAACTATGAAGTCACTTCTCCTCTTATAGGAGGACACACAAGTATACCCAATATGTACAGAACAATCAATACCTCGAACAATTCTTCTTCATCGCCTTTAATGATTATGTTTTTAATGTCCAAAAATCTGCACCCTACATACTTCCCTTTTAATTCATTGTATAGCTTGCCAGCTTCTTTGACTACCTCCCCTCCTTCTTTTGGAAGACCCATAAGCTTGTACATGTCATTAGCATCAACTTGTCACTCAATTTGCCTCATTGATAGCGTTCTTGCTTCTAGGTCAATTGCTCTCAACAAACTTCCATAAAGAGCATGGTTTATTTGATTGCATTTAATGTCAAGGATCTTCCCAAAATCAATTGAATTGGCCCTTGCCATTAGACTTTCACTTTGCTTCACATGTTAAGCCAATTCCATAACTTACTTAGGCAAGCAACACGTAAGCAATTTCTCTTTCAATGTTTCATTAGAAGAAGACAACAAAGCTCTACAATGCCTTTCATCCTCAGCCATTTTGTTGAAGTGTTTCCTCTCTCCTTCGGATACATTTTTCCACGCCTTTCTTGCTTCCTCTGCAGCATTTTTAAGACCCTTCACCTTGCCTTTATTTTTCAACTCTTGTGAATAAACATGTAATCCACTAAGCCTCGACTGACATGCATCCCTTCCCTTAATCATGATTTCCAATTGTCAAGTGCAAAAGGAACAAGTCCTACACAATTGTATAATATAGGGTTAGGTATTACTTGACATTCAATGCAATTCAATCACAATGTAATCATGCGTGTTCTGTATGTTAGCATGATCGTAGGCATGTGATTGTTAAGCATGTTTGTTAGCATGATCACACATTATTTTACATTGTATCACATAATGATTAACATGGAAGGTAGGTTGGGCTACAGGCAGGTGTATTCATTTTACATGAAATTCAGCACAAGTAACATGTAATTTTCGCACACCCAACTTTGTTCATGGGTCAATTTACATGAAATTTTTGAACAGCACAAGGTTCGAGCAATTGAAAGTTCACAGTCAATCTCATTTGCAAATTTTTGAATAAGCTTAAACAATATGAAGAATAGAGGGAGAAACTCATAACAACAGAAAAATAGAACAGTGCTCGCTTGGACAAAAAGGAAGCTTTCAAACATAATGTGTACCTAGACGTTGTCACTCAGGCCGCCGCCACTCTGAACAAGCTCGAGACTCTCTCTGAAGGAGCTCGAAACTCATGGCTAAAGACTCATCGATCACAAGCCATGCAATTAGGGAACCGTGCGAATAGATAGGGTTGTCTTTCTCCATGCTCATCGCCCACAACTTGATCACACCCCACACCGCCATTGATTGTCCGTCGGAGGTGTCCCTCACCGTCTTCTCTCGTTCAAATCGTGCGAAGAAAGGAAGAAGAGATGGTAATTTCTTTTTTCAAAATCTTGGTTTTAGCAGGGGCATTTTAGTCCGACCAAAAATTGAATAAAAAAAAAATCAGCTTAGTCCTTCAATGGAATTTGGTCCCTAGGACTAATTTTTGTTCCAACTTGGTCCTTTTTACCAGGTTTCCCTTTATTTTTCATTTTATTTTATATTTATTATGAAAAATTATAAAATTTTAATAAATATACTTTATCATCAATCTAAACAATACAAATTTAATTTGGATAGTCCAATTCAATATTAAATTTTTTAAATTTTTATAAATTGACTATCTAAATATACTCTGGACAGATTGGATCTAGAGTACATCTAGATATTCAATTTATAAAAAAATTTTAAAAAAATTAATATTAAATTAGATCATTCAGATTAAATTTATATTGTCTAGATTGATAATAAAGTAAATTTATTAAAAATTTATATTTTATAATGTAATAAATATATATTAAAATATTAAAAAAAAACTGATAAATATGGACTATCCAAATTAAGAAACTGGAGAGACCGTGCTCATCACTTGCATAGGCTTTGTAACAACCCATGCATATTTGGGCACCTTTTTTTTTTCTCCCCCCATTTTTATTTATAAAATATTTTTAAATAAAATTATGCATAACAATAAAACTTATTAATATATTTTACAATTTTATTTTTTTAAAATAAAAATATAAATTTTTAAAAATATTTTTCATTTAATTTTTTTTACTTACCAAAGAATATTAGAGAGAAGATTATAATAGAAATAATAATATTAAGAAAATATAATTAATAAAATCTTATTTTTTAGAAAATATACTCTCTCTGATCCTATTTATAAGTCACTTCTAACATTTTTATTGAAATCAAGAAAAATCTTAAACCTCATTAATTTTATCTAAAAATTGAACAAGTTTTCAACTTTACCCCTATTAAATATACCCACTCTAAAAATAAAATACTCTAACATTTAATAATCTTCCTAACATTAAATAAGAGTAAAAGAGTAAAGATAGATATAATAATTATTGAGGTGTCTTGTAAATAGAATTAAAGTAAATTTTTTTTTTTTACCTTATAAATAGCACCATAAAAATATTATATTTTGAAACATGGATCTCCTAAAAAGTGTGACTCGGAGTCAGTATTAATATTCAATCAACAAGTCAATCAAATCAAAAAATAAAAAATGCATTGCCTTGGAAAAAATGACTTGTTCTGGATTGATATTTGGGGCGCATTGTCCGGGAAAACGACGTATGTGGATGTCGGATAAGTTACGTTATCTACGTTATCTACCAGCCTGATAATTGCTCTTTAAAAGCTCTTCAAAATTATAATATATTATAGGATTACGATATAAAAATATCCTAAACTTTTTTTTCCTCCAAGAATTTGACTGATGCGATTTGATTTTGGAAGTAATAATTACGTTGTCTTGCATGCGTTCGGTTTTCGCACCAATCACGGTCCAGAATTCTAAAATTTTTTTTAATTTTATTTTGTATATATTATAAAAAAATTATAAATTTTAATAAATATACTTTTTTATCAATCTAAACAATACAGATTTAATGTGAATGATTCAATTCAATATTAATTTTTTTAAATTTTTATAAATTGACTATCTAGATGTTTTAGACGGACTAAATCCATAATATAATTGGATACTATATTTATAATTTTTTTAAAAAATTAATATTAAATTAAATCATTCAAATTAAATTTATACTATTTAAATTGACGATAAAATAAATTTATTAAAAATATTGTATCTTATAATTTAATAACTATATACTAAAATAGAAAAATAAAATGAATAAATATGGATACTCTAGATTAAGCGAATCTTGTATAGGCTTCATAATAACCCGCGGCATATTTTGGGCACCTTTTTTTTCATATTAATTTATAAAATATTTTTAAATAAAATTATGCGTAACAGTAAAACCTATTAATATATTTTACAATTTTATTTTTTTTAAATAAAAATATAATTTTTTAAAAATATAGAGAAGATTATAATAAAAATAAAAATATTAAAAACATACTCTTTCCATTAAAAAATATAAGGCTTTTTTTAAGGCGTTGGATGTTAAAAAATGTAAGAAATTTTTAGTCTTTTGAGGTGTAATCATTGTCTTTTTTTAAAAGTGTCTCTGTTAATAGTAACTTTATATTTATTATAGAGTGTTTAATAAGAATAAATATACAAAGATAGGGTTAGTTTGAAAGTAGGTAACTACTTTATTAAATGATAAAATTCAATTAAAAATGTCTCATATTTTTTAACGGAGGGAGTAATTAATAAAATTATATTTTAAAAAATTATATTATATTTTGAAACATGAAATCTCCTAAAAAAATGTGATTGGGAGTCAGTATTAATATGCAATCAACAAGTCAATCAAATCAAAAAATAAAAACGCGTTGCCTGACTCTCCAAATTAAATTAATATTTTAAAGACTTGTTCTGGACTGATAGTTGGGGCGCATTGTCTGAGAAATCGACGTATGTGGATGTCGAATAAGTTACGTTATCCACCAGCCTGGTTATTACTCTTTAAAAGCCCTTGAAAATTATAATATATTACGGGATTAAGATATAAAAATATTCCTAAACTTTTTCCCAACAATTTTTTATATTCATAAATTAACAATGATACATAAGTATTTATTAATTTTATGAAAAAAATCAATTTTTCTTAATATATTAAAATAGCCTGACATCAATCATCAAGTTTTAAAAATAGAGCTTAATGCATTGAAGAATATTGTCTTATTTTACAAAGTTAATAGGTATTGTTAACTTGAAAAAAAGTTTCTAACCCTGTATATTTAAACTTGGGAGAATTGTACTGCAAGCCTCAAAAGGAAAAAAAATTATACTATAAGCCCAATATATTTTGCTATTTCATTACAGGCCCAAGGGCCTTTGTTGCAATTTTTTTTAGAGCAAAAGTAGAATTTTGCCCTTATGTAATTTGAAAACTCAAATCACATGCAACACAATGTCCATCGATGCACAACACAATATTCATAAATTCTCAATACAATGTTCATGTGTGTATAATTGATCAGTAGATTTAATGAAATATACAAGTGACATAGACAATATACAACACAATGTCCATAGATGCACAACAAAATCTTCGTGCATTCTCAACTAAATGTCCATGCGTGGACATTTATAGACATCATGTTTAAAATTCATGAACATCGTGTTGTGCATCTATGAATATTATATTGTACACGCTCAATGTGACTTTATTTTAACTAATCTATAGATCAACTGGATATGCATGGACATTGGGTTGAGAATTCATGAACATCGTATTATGCATCTATGGACATTATGTTGTACATGCTCTATGTGATGTATATTTTAACCTACAGATCAATTGGACATGCATGGATATCATGTTATACACCTATGGATATTGTATTGTACATAATTTAAGTTTTCAAATCACATAAAGGCAAAATTATACTTTTGCTCCTAAGAAAAATTGCAACAAAGACCCTTAGACTTGCAGTGCAATATCAGAATGTATTGAGCTTAAAGTGAAATTTGTTGCTGTTATAAGGCCTGCAATGTGATTCTCCCTTTAAACTTTTTTGTTTATTATATATTATATTATATTTAATATAAGTTACATCATCTGCCATCCAGAGGGGGGGGGGGAAGATCTATTAGGCCGCCCTTGTTATGTCTTCTTTTTATTTATTTTTTGGGTAAAAAGATCACATATATTATAGTATGCCGTGATGTTAGATAAAAGCTTGGCCTTCCACGAGGCTATTCTTTCATCAATGGCATTTAGAACGTAATCAAAGATTTTCTTTTCTTCATCCTTTTTTCAATTAATTTATGTATCCAAGTATTTCTCAAAGTAGTTAGAAAGTTGAATGCCAAGAGGAAAGGATATCTCTTATTGTAATTGACGAGGAACATTAGGACTAATAATTAAGAATGACTTCATAAATTGACTTCTTATCGAAATCATGAGCAAAGGAGCCAATTGTTTCTTAAATATAATCTAAATCATGTCTTGTGTATAAGAAAAAAATTGTTGGGTCACCTAGAGGGAAAAGATGAGGAATCGCATTTAGGGTCCTCAGAAGTAAGAAATTTGCAGACAAGGCCTAATAGAATTTGAAATTATTTTAAGGGCCCAAAAGCCTCATTTGCAATTATGTTTTTTTTGGTGAAATGACCAATTTGTCCTTCCTGTAACCAACTGCTGAACAACAACCTTCTTCTTCTTCCTCCCTCTTCCTTCTCTCTCTTCCTCTTTTGACACCGATGCAATAACCAAATTCATCTTACTCCCCATCATGCTTCTCTATTCTCTCTCTTCTTCTTCCTCCCTCTTCCTTCTTTCTCTTCCTTCTCTAGCTCACATTTGAAGCATTTTCACTCAACAAGTATGAGTGGATGATCCACTTTTATCCAGATGGCTATGGAGAGGACAATCAGGTGTTCGACCAACTACATCCCTTTTACGCCAACCAGCTTCTTGGAACGATCCACCATAGTGTAGAAAGAATGGATTAAGTGGTGTGTTGATTTTGGCATAGAAGTTAATGCAATTATTGCAAATTGCGAACCCATTACCACTTCTGAACAGCTTTATTTTGTCAAAAGAGGACACAGAGAGAGCTTGAGCTATATCAATTTTATTCAATCATAATGTACATGTTCATGTTCATTTAATGAAAACAAGTTTCTATTTATAGACCTTTTGTTGTTTCTAATGCATATTTTTTTGCTGTAGATATACATGTTCTGGTGTAGATGTTATTTGTGAAGTTTATGTTGTTATTTACGGAGTTTACGTTGTGTAAAAATAAACTATGTAATTCTATCATGGTAAAAAAAGGACTCACCTATAACTCTATCAAGATATTAGAGAAAACCAACTCTTATAACAACACCCTACTATATTAGTTTTTAAGCAAGCATAGAGCTACAATAGTAGTAAGGGCTAAAACTATCATTTTAAGTAACCGATTTGGTTCATGTCTACTATGATAGGTGTTTGGGCTAAATATAAAACGTCACTTGCCAAAGTGTTTGAGTAGGCTATAAAGCTATACGGGCCAAGTAACTAAAGAGTCAGGCCCAATTAGTAACCTAAACAAAGGGACCAACCTCGAGCTTAGTAGAGAGTCCGGCCAGATAAGCATATCAAAATTCCGCTAGTTGTAAACCCACTCTGTAGACCATTGGTACATAAAGACATGATCTCAAATGATCTCAAATCTTGCGGGAATAGCATCATCATGCCCAAGTATCTCAGCAAGATAGTCTGGTTACTAAAAATGGAAGACAGTGATAAAAGACTATGTCATGAGTTTTGCAAGATCCTTGATTCTTCGTAAGAACATTCCAGGTTCTAAGGAAGAAGCTACCATCACTTTGTCACTATAAATAGAGTACTAAATCACAAAAGAAGACAATAGTTAGCACTTGAAAGACTCGCATTTTGCACCCATAGTTCTTAGGTTTGTTAATTAGTTTTTATCTTCAATTCAGACTTGTAATTGTTTACGTTTTGTAATGTTTTAATAATAATCAAACACTTATTCTACCAAGTCTTGCATATCTTTTACATCTAAGTAAACTATGGTAAGGGAGCCCGGGGACCCTTTGTTATCAATTAAGATTTAACGTCTTTAGCACGCTTGGTAACTTATTGTTTGCGATGAATAATTTTTGGCACACCTGGTAGGACTTATGTAACAAAGATGGCAAGGACAAGAAAGGACAAAAGACTGATGAAATAAGTACTGGTTCTCATAAACCAGAAGGAAATTCTACACTTATAGGGTCAGAACCATTGATGCCTAAAGCTAAGATAGCTGAACGTTGTGAGCACGCAGTATCAATGTCAATAGGTAGCAACAGCACAAGCCTTGGGCCAAAGCCAGGAAGTAAACAAGAAAATCCAATAATTATATCCAACGGTCCAGTAGCGAAAGTGCTACGAGGAATTCAAGACCACATGGATAAACAGCTAGAGGAAAATCAAAAGTTTTTTGCTATGTCCCTGAAAATGTCAGAACACAAGCAAAAGGAAAGACAGCAACTCATGATGTAGGTTTTGCATGTTGGAATGAGGAATTTAGCCCCATCCTTGAGAGGACTCCTCTAAAAGCAGGCTTAAACTAAAGGCCACATGGAGGATAGCAGGTAGGAGTTAATGCAAGCGTAGGCCCTTGGGGCCGAACAGTTGTAAGGGACTGTCCTAATCCTTATGTTTTTGCTAACACTAATCTTTCAAATAATCCCTTGTGTTATTTATAGGAGCCTGGCATGAGCAGCCCGATTGGTGAATATGGAGGCATGGGAATAGTCCCAGAGCGTCATAACAAGCCTCTGAACCGATTGTTGAATATGGAGGCTCTAAGGGATGCCATTCAAGACATATACAGACCAAGACTAAGGCCCATTAGCCATCCCACTTTCTCAAAACCTCACCCTGAATACATAGACAGAGATAACCAATAGGACCCAGTACCAGTCTGATCAAAACAACTCAAGGGCAACATACACAAGTTCATATCAATATTGCCTGATGGAGCCTAGGGAGGATGAGGAGCCTAAACTAGTGAAGATACAGACATAAGTAGGAAAGGCTAAAGCAGAGTCTGTGTGCCAGGTCACCCTACAAGCCGTAGAACGAAAGCCGAAACGAGCTATCCTAGAAAAGTCAAGCATTAAAATGACCCAACATTTAAAGCCCTTGTATATTAAGGAACACTTTGATGGGAAGCCAATGACTAGAGTACCAGTAGACAATGGCTCAGTGATAAATATACTACCAGCCCATGTGATGCTCAAAATGGGGCCAAAAGAACAAGACCTGATACCAACAAAGGTATCTATAGTGGGATTTATTAGGATTGCTTTGAAGGTCCTCGGGGTATTGCCGTTACAAGTCGATTGTTGGGACTAAATCCTCTTTGACAGCTTTCTTTGTAAGTAGCAACATAATATCGGCCCTGTTAGGTCAGGACTGGATACATGCCAACGAATGCGTCCCTTCCTCGTTACACCAAATGCTTCTTATATGGAAAGGGGAAGAAGTGAAAGTGAGCTGGGCTGAGGACAAACCCTTTTACAATAGTCACTATGTAATATCCTCCTCCTAAATATCCTATAATTAAAACCAAACCTAAGTAATTAGGGAATGGGATTATAGTAATTATCAAAATACAAAGTTTTCAATGGTTAGCAAAATGGGGACCCCAAGTTTACAAAACTAAAATCATTTTCAAGTCTTGTAACTAGACAAATCAGAGTTCACAAATATGCAGAAGTATGGGACCATTACTTGTGTGAGTGCATTTGTTTAAGAATTTGAAATAAGAGAAATTTTGAAAAAATTTGAGGCGTGCGCCGTGGCTCGTTGATGTTGTGGCTTGTTCGCCTCTGGGACACACGTCGCGACTCATGGCACTATGCACCGTGACGTAGTTGCACGAATTTTGACAATAAATTCTGCTGTCAATTTGATAGCATTAGGGCCAACTTCTGATGTGCTCCAAATCTCCGTCCGACGTCTGAATGACGCAAACTAGGTGTCTACAGAAAGCTCTTTCCGAGCTCTAACTAATGGCATTAGTCTAACACTCAAATTCTTTCTAAAACAAAAATTAGACAACCTTTTCAAAACTTATACTTTTATAGCAATTTTCACAAAATTAATTGTCCAAACCAAATACTATAGGCTAATAGTCACCGACACCAATTTGACCATATTCAAATTATTAAGACTAACTCATACAATGCACCATATCACATGAAATACTCCCAGATTAAATTTTCACTACTCAACCCCTTAGACTTAAAAATATAAAAAGGGGGAGTTTACTACAATTATCATCAAGTTCTCCAAATCAACTCATAATACGCTTTACTCTTACTTACATTAGTATTTTGGCCCTATCACAATAACACATATTCATCAACTCACTCCCTAGGGTCCAAAATACACTTACAATTTACAATTCACATAATGCAAGTAAGGAACAAATGAGAATTCCTAATTGGCAATTAAAATTATCATACACATATAATTACTCAAAAAAGAGGCCTACTATAAAAGGATTGCAGTCCTAAGCCTCTGGGTGTTTTCCTCTATCCACACCTCTTAAGCTATTCCTTGTAATATTGAAGATAATAGGGGTGAATACAACTACTCAGTAACCAAGATCCGACTAACCCATATTAATACATATCAATTAGTTTAAATGCAAGTGGCAATTAATGTCAATACTTTAGCCCATGTAAAATATTTAAAAATAGATATTCACAATTCCACTCACATAATAGCATTTACTTGAGAAATAATACTTTTTAGCACTTTTCATATAAAAAGAGTTGGTCACACAAATCATTGACAAATACATTGGAAGAAATTGAGAGTCAACTCGTGATATCATCATTAGGGACACAATATAAATAACAGGTACCCTTACTCACTATATGCATGATCACACCTCCCTTATATCCTCCTTATTCCTTTAAGATGAAACTGTGGGCTATAACTTAATAGGATAGTTTTTATTCCATGACTTCCTTAGCCTAAACACATGTGAGGGGATTAACCGACCAAGGTGCACCCAACTCACTTATGGAACACGGTTTCTCCCATTTCTCATACTATAGGGTGTCATACATCCTAGACTAGCCTCCTCATTGAACCGGTGGATAGCTAGCTAGGTTCGAGTCCCTCATTGAACCAATGGGACAATCCCTCATTGAACAAGTGGAACAATATAGATATAATCAATCTGGCAAACCATCTCATGGATGGGCCTTACCACGTGAATTTTATTATCTACTCCTCTTTCTAGGCGAACTCCCACCTCTCAAGATCATGAAATGCACATTCATGCCATAATTCACACATATACAATTTATAGAATTTCACATTATCAATTTTCATTGAACTTCATCATTACACAAATCATTAGACTTCTTAAACACATTTTCATGGAACTTCAAACCAAATAAGTTATTGAACTCCAACTTCACAATCATTGTACATTCACACTTTTAAAATCATTGAACTCTACTATTTCAAACATTATTGAACTTCTCATAAATAAAAATTCATGTTACTTCTCAATTTACAAAATCATTGAACTCCTAATAAACATAATATGAAAATCCACCAATATTGTTCCCCAATAAATTTTACATCACAAGGTATAAAACTCACAAATTTGATCTAGTAGATTTTCTAACAAATCAAGTCACACTTGCATTTCTTTTTAATTTATACATTTCAATGATAAATTATAAATCCATAAACTAATAGACACACAAAAGCATAAGATAAAATTCCCCCAGTTACTTCAAACCTTTGAGAGGTCAAAGGTTTTACCCCTCAATTACTCACTCCTAAAGCTTTTAAGAAGCTTGAATGGTGCTAATAGTAGTTACTCTACAAGCATTTACCATGCAAAACATCAATATCTATTTTTGAGCTACTTTCCACTAACACTTCATCATTTCTTAATACTCAAGATTTATTCTTGACTCATGTAAAAGTACCCATAAGGCTTCTTAGCTTCCTTTAACTCTCATTAATAACATCGAGCTCTTAAATGGTCATTAATGAAATCACATTGTTCTTAACCACCAAATTTATGAAAATTTCAGACATTTAATGTCCTCCAACTACCAATCATCATAAAACCATAAATACCAAGTTTACTTAGCTCAATCTACTCCCATTAACTCTATTTAAGTTAATGGGTTTGGACCCATAGCTTCTATGGACCAAAAATCACCATTATCAATCAAACCATAACTTCTACTATCAAGAAAATGGAAGAAGAAAGGAAGATTTAAGTAGAAAAGATTACCTTTGATGTTTAGGAGTTCCAAAATACTCCCAATACTCAGCTTTCCTAAGCCCTAGCACTGCTCTCTCACTGCTCTTTTGTTTCTTTATTTCTTTTCTTCTCTGATATATCAAATTTGTGACTTATTTCAGCAGAAAAATGACCATGCACCGCAGTGGATGCACAATGTGCTGTGGCACATAGACAGAGAGTCTCTTCTAGGTGTGTTATCATGCATGTGCCGCGGCAGCCCATCCACAAGCCGCGGTGCGTGGCACAGAATTACTTTCTTCAAAAATTCTTTCTCTTCCATTCCCAGGTGACCCAATTCTCCTTCAGACCTACATTTAGAACTAAAATCGAGACCAAATACACCCGTTAAGCCTCTCTGGCCACACACCTCACTAATACACTTAATTAGTCTATTTGAACGTAATTAATCTTGATTTAAAATTGAGGATGTTACACACTAACTTTATAGATGTGAGGTACTACGATGCTGATGTGGGCCTGTTTATGTTTCGAAGGATATAAGAGAATCCAAACAAAGCTCCTCTACACAAATCAACAACATATGCTATCATACCTCTAACATCATAAAGGAGTGAACCTATTGTAGAGTTGATGGATGATTGAGTCAAATCACAAAAAGGTCACAACAGCCATGACCATCTAAAAATTTTGGTTTCACAACATGCAAGAGCGATTGGAAGGCTACGGGCTTGAAACTCTAGGGACCAAGGTCATTTACAAAGATGAAATCTAGAGAATAACACAACTGCACGAGCTAGACCCTATACCTCTAAAAGTCAAAGACATAGCCCTGAAGGTACAAGATTTATTGGAAGAAGTAAACCTCAGGTCCCCATAGGAGCTGAAGATCACTTTCATTAGCTCGTTATTAGATAAGGAATAAAAGAATTCCTTTAAAAGGGTACTACAGGAATTCAAGGATTGCTTCGCATGGGACTGTGATAAAATACCAGGACTAGCGAGATAGTTGGTTAAACATAGGCTTCCTATAAAGTTGAACTACAAACCACATCAACAGCTCGCTAAGAGAATGTCAGTTGAAGTGGAGCTATGAGTAAAGGAGAAGATTAAATGCCTCCTACGAGTCAGCTTTATACGGCCTTGTAGGTATGCTTAGTGGCTCTCAAACATAGTCCTAGTGATCAAGAAAAATGGAAAACTACAGGTTTGTGTAGATTTTTGAAACATAAACACAGCCACACCTAAAGATGTGTATGCGATGCCCATTGTAGACACGTTAATAGATGTTAGGCCAAGAATGCATTATTATCATTTATGGAATATTTTTTAGGGTATAATTAAATATTTATCACAAAAGAAGACATTCACAAAACTGCTTTTAGGTGCTCGGGTTCTATTGGAACATTCGAATGAGTGGTCATGCCATTCAGTTTAAAAAATGCCAGGGCCACTTATCAGCGGGTTATGAATGCCATCTTTCACAATATGATAGGAAAACATTTAGAAGTGTACATAGATGATATAATGATCAAATTGAAAACGCACACGATCATATCGAGCATTTGAGGACAAGCTTCCTTTGAATGAGGAAAGTAGGCCTTAAATTAAATCTACTTAAATGTGCGTTTGGTGTAATTGCACGTAACTTCCTTAGAGTCCTAGTCCACAGAAGGCTACGGGCTTGAAACTCTAGGGACCGAGGTCATTTACGAAGACGAAATCTAGAGAATAACACAACTGCATGAGCTAGACCCTATACTTCTATAATTTAAAGATAGCCATAGAGGTACAGGATTTATTGGAAGAAGTAAACCTCAGGTCCTCATAGGAGCCAAAGATCACTTTCATTAGCTCATTATTAGATGAGGAATAAAAGAATTCCTTTAAAAGGGTACTATAGGAATTCAAGGATTTCTTCTCATGGGACTATGATGAAATACCAAGACTAGCGAGATAGTTGGTTGAACATAGGCTTCCTATAAAGTTGAACTACAAACCACATCAATAACCCGCCAAGAGAATGTCAGTTGAAGTAAAGCTATGAGTAAAGGAGGAGATCAAATGCCTCCTATAGGTTGGCTTTATATGGCCTTATAGGTATGCTCAATGGCTCTCAGACATAGTCCCAGTGATCAAGAAAAATGGAAAACTATAAGTTTGTGTAGATTTTCGAAACATAAAGATAACCATACCTAAAGATGTGTATGCGATGCCCATTGCAGACAAATTAATAAATGTTAGGGCCAAGAATACATTATTATCATTTACGGAATACTTTTAGGTATAATCAAATATTTATCACAAAAGGAGACATTCACAAAACCATTTTTAGGTACTTGGGTTCTATTGGAACATTTGAATGAGTGGTTATGCCATTCGATCTAAAAAATGCCAAGGCCACTTATCGATAGGCTATGAATGCCATCTTTTACAATATGATAGGAAAACATCTAGAAGTGTACATAGATGATATAATGATCAAATCGAAAAAAGCACACAATCATATCTAGCATTTGAGGACGAGCTTCTTTCAAATGAGGGAAGTAGGCCTTAAATTAAATCCACTTAAATGTGCCTTTGGTGTAACTACAGGTAACTTCCTTATATTCCTAGTCCATAGAAGGGGGATTAAAGTAAATCGAAACAAAGCACGGGCTATTTTAGAAGCGAAGGTGCCAAGCAATAAGAAAGAGCTCCAAAGGTTTCTAAGCCAAGTTAATTATCTTAGGCATTTCATTCTGAATCTGGCAGGGAAGATGAAGGAGTTCTTCGAGGTTCTAAAACTTAAAGATGCTAAGGAATTCACCTGGCTCGAATGCTATTAAGCAGCCTTTGACAGAATCAAAGGACACTTGACAAGGCCCCCAGTCTTAATAGCACTGAGGGAAAATATCCCATTCTTATTGTATTTAGCTTCTACTGCCACGTTCATAGGATGTATGTTAGCCTAAACTATTGATAGGGGATGTGAGTAGGCGATTTATTATTTAAGTAGGTGTTTGACTCCCACAAAGACTAGATACTCAACTGTGGAAATAGTGTGTTTAGCATTATACTATGCTTGTACCAAATTAAGGTATTATATAATAAACGCAGTTGTGTATGTGGTTTCACATTCTGATTTAATTAAGTATATGGTTGATCATCCAATCATGACAGGCTGTAATGGGAAGTGGAGCTTGGCCCTGGCAAAATTTTCATTAATATTCTCGCCACAAAAGTCAGTAAAAGGCCAAGAATTAGTAGATTTCCTGGCTAATCACCCCTTAGCCGAGCTTCCTGAAGTTGAAAAAGAATTACTTATGTTCTCAGTAGATCCGAGGCCCTGGGTGCTTAAGTTCGATGGGTCTAGCACAGAATAAGCATATGGGGCTGAAATAGTAATAACTTCTTCTACGGGTGTAAAAATTATATTATCTCTTCAATTAAATTTCAAATGTACTAACAATCAGGCTAAATACAAAGCACTACTCATAAGGCTTGAGATCCTTTAGGAAGTGAAGGCCCACGAGATAGTCATAGAAGGGGACTCTTAATTAGTCATCAAATAATTAACTGGTGAATATAAGTGTACGAGCCCGGCTTTAGTGATGTATTATGCAGGAGCTTATCAAATCTTTGAAGATTTTGAAACAATAACCTTGACACATATTCTTTGAGCTTAAAATTGGGAAGCCAATGAACTAGCCCAAACAGTTTCAGGGCTAAGGCTTTTACCCGAACTCACTAAAAAAATAATTGTGATGGAATAAAAAGAACATCCTTCGATCTCTCAGCATGGTTTGATGGTACAGTATGGTGCGATCTCACAAGAATTAACTCAGGATTGGCGAGATGATTTCAAAAATTATTTACAAAATCCCAGCTAATGATATCCTTACAAAACAAGGATACACCCCCAATACTTCATTCTAATTGGAGATGAGTTGTACAAGAAGGGCCCTGACGGGTTATTACTTCAATGTTTGCCTTCACTAAGTACATGGAGGTTTTAAGACAGGTGCATAAAGGAGTATGTGGGGCCTATAGTCAGGGCCAAAAATGCAATGGATGGTGCACAGGCACGAATATTATTAGCTATCAATGACAAAAGATTGCATCAAATATGTTAAAAGATGTAAGAAATGCTAGACTCGTAGGCCAGCATAACAGATACCAGTGTCAAACATGCATCATATCATTAAGCCATAGTCCTTTTGAGGGTGGGCTATAGATCTAATAGGGAAAATTTATCTAATCTCATCCAACGGCTACTCGTTTATATTAGTGGCCACAGATTATTTCACAAAATGGGTAGAGGCTGTCCCCATGAAGAAAGTTGAGCAAGATGACGTTATTAATTTCATATGAGAACAAATTGTGTTTTGTTTTAGAATTCCTTAAACGATTACAACAGATCAAGGGACCATGTTTATTGGAAGCAACTTCAAAACCTTTGCTAAGGAAAGTGGGATCAAACTATTAACATCCTCACTATATTATCCTCAGGCAAATGGTCAAGCTGAAGCTTCTAATAAAGTAATCTTTGGAATTTTAAAAAAGTCAATCGAGGAAAACCCTATAGAATGACATGTGTGACTCCATGAAGTATTATGGGCTTACAAAACATCAAAAAGAGAAGCCATAGGCATGAGCCTGTATGTGTTGTATGTTACCCATAGAAATAATAGCCCCTTCATTATATGTTGCGAATAGCTTAGGAAGATCCTTTGAGGAATATAATGAAGCCATAATAAATGAGTTAATTTAGTTAGATAAGATATATTTACAAGTGTTGGATCATATGATCACTCAGAAGAAGGAGTTCTTGAGAATATATAATAAAAGAATAAAAAAGTAGTAGTTTCGAATGGGCGAGCTTGTATGGAAACTTGTTTTACCACTTAGTTCTAAGGACCTGACGCTTTATAAATTTTCACTTAATTAGGAAGGACCATTCAAAGCTAGTGAAGTACTTAAAGGGAACATGTATTAGTTATCTAGTCTCAATAGGATTTCACACAAATGGGCTATAAACGGAAAATACTTAAAGAAATATTGGCCATCGCAATAGCAAATTACAAAGGGTTAGGAACGTAAAAAGTAAATAGATGCAAAGACCTGATGCCTAGAATAGCCTCAGTATGAGTTAAAACAAACAGTAATCTTAAGGAAAATTTGTCCTTTTATTCGTAAAAAATTATGGTACAAGGGGCAATAAAAATTTATTGTGTACAATAAGCCCAGAGGACATCACACGTAGCCAAAGCTGCATCTAGTTTAGCAGTTAGTGATTGATATCAACTAAGAGCCATCTCTAATTCCAACATTAAACGAAGCTTCTCTTCAGAGATAGCCCATACATCGTCTAATGCTTTACTGGTGACCTCTAGCTCGAACTTCACATTACCTCCTCAGCTCGCGCTAGCTCCTCCCCAGTAATTGCCAGTTGACACCTCAAATCAGCCACCTTAGCCTGTAATGAATTAAGATGGTCTACATGAGGAGTAATTTCCTAGACCCGATCATTGGCAGTAGTTACTTGAGCCTTGGCATCAATATATTCATCCCTAATAAACCAACTATTCACTTGATAGTCCGAGAAAGATAAGAGATCTGTACGATAGTAATTTATGATGCCATAGCATTATGGGACTTAGTCGTAGAGGAACTCCAACTCTAGCATGGGAACAGCTTTCTCCAGGGAGACTATGGCCCGAATCATCTCTTTATAACTCTACTCAGGAAGCAAAAGTGGGTCTCAATTAAGTTGGAATTGAATGATCCTCCAAGCGTCCAACACCACGTCTGTATTAGGAACATGGATACAGGCCAAAAGGGTGTCAATAGGGGCCGCCCTCATTAAGGCAAGCAAAAGAAAGAAAAGGGTAATTAGTGATAAAAGGAAGAAAAAGAGAAAGTAGAAGAGAACACAACAGATTGATACCTGATTCAGGTCCACTGTGGCTTCGCCTTTGCCTGGGGAACGCAGAATAAGGGTAGACTGTAAGGATGATAGCAAGGCTTTCCCCACTTAGCCTACAAGAGTAGGAGGCTTAGACTAATCGCGCACGGAGGCACCCTAAAAAGAAGCCAAGGCAACCATTATGGTCTCCAAGATTAAAGGGCCAATAGTTGTGGGATCGGGATCAGAAGCTACCGAAGGCTCCTTTAAGGGTCTTTCAAAGCCCCTGGTCTCAATACCTCCTACTAGAATGATAATAGGAGTCACCTTTGGGGTTGTAGTAGAGGCAACCTCTCGAACTACATTAGAAGCCCCAAGTCACCAACATCATTTGAGGCCATAGTAGAGACAACCTGTTGGACTTCAACAGAAGCCCCGAGACCCTTAAGTCGCTAGCACCATCCGAGGCCATGGTAGATGTGGCTTCCTGAACCTCAATAGCAACCCCAGAATTTTTAAGTCTTCAGTCACCTCTCGAGCCACATTGCGAGCAATCTCTATAGGATCCTCAGACATCTTTAGATCTTTGGGAATTACCTGAGGAATGGTAGTGGAGGTGACCACCTGAGGATCTAAAGCTTGTGAAGGGGGCTCATTCTACCTTCATTAGAGTGGGCCGACAGGATCATAGAGCATTGGTGCTTATACGAGGGCCTGTCCCCTTGAGAATTGGGTTCAGGAGGCATAGACAAAGGTCAATCAAGAAACACTAAAGGGAGTAATGTCTTTTTCCTCCTCTTGAGATCAGGCAAAGAGGACGGGGCTCGTTTTCTCTTCTCAGATCCATCCCCCTTGTCTGTGCAGCTTGGGGGATGACTTTTCTTAAGTCTAGGTTTCTTTAAGAGCAGGACATAAGAAGATGCATCATCCTTCTCAATTTCTCTAACCACAAACCCCAATAAAAGGACCATCTTGGTCTTTAAAGTAGCAGGGGCATTAATGTTGCCCCTTAAGAAATTCACCAATGCATGAGACTGCATCCAATCATAGCCTGTTGAACTTAGAAATAGGTTAGAATATATCAGTAATAAAAAGGTACACATGGCAAGTAATACTTACTGGTATGGCTCTTTATGACGTGTTTGAAGTGTTAGGGCTACCATTTATTGAAGCGGAGGCAAGCATCTTTGTCTACCAGTTTTACCTTACACTACTTTTGAGTAGTGTGTGGAATGGTTACTTGGTCGATGGCCTCCCAGTCTATCAGCTCCATGTTAACTTGGGGGGACAATCCTTAAGGTATGTACTGGCTCAGCCCAAACTGAACCACCACCAATTAGGGATGATATAACTCCAGATAAAACCTCAAGGATTTAGAGGAAGAGCTAATGTAAGGAAGCCATATTTTTCTAGGAGTAGTGGCTGAGAGAAAAACATTGTCCCGTAGCAATAAGGCACGCTTATTCTTTTGGTCCACCAAAAATCTGTACCATGTAGGGAGTCGACGGTCTAAAATGTTAAAAGGCTTTAAGGTCCTTTACAAAGACCAGTTCTGCTAATAGAAAAACTCAAAGAAATTCTTCAATTCATCTAAAAGATGGGCACCCAACAGATAAGTGAAAGGGTGAGTGACGTGGGCATCCTTAGGAAAAGGTTCCTGATAGAGTAGAAGGAAGTAAGCAGTCGTCCACAGCTTTAGAAACCAGACAGGCCCATGGAAGTTACTAAAGGGCTTCTTTAGCAGGGACTCCCTCATGTCGTCATATAGACGGCATAGAAACATGGTCCTTAAAGGCCAGTTGGTTGCCACAGAGTAGGGACTGAGCAATCTACAAGTGAAGTTGCACAATCTTCCCTCCCCCAAGAGCTAGGATCCATTAGCTTAACAAGATCTAAATGAAGACTAGATGTTCTATAGGTGTGACGGGCTTATCAGCTAGCTTTTTAGAAAATAGCTCCATGATCTTTGGGTAGGAGCCAACACCCCTAATTTTGGTTTCCAAGTCGGCAAGAAGAGTGACATAAGAGTCATGCCTTTAGGGGATAGTATAAAAGTTCTCCTCCCTGGTGATTGGTAGCCCTAAGTACATGAACATACCCCAAAGCGTGATTGACATAGGGCCCAACTCGAATATGAATGTGGTATAGCTAGGTGCCTAAAAACTTAGAAGGGCCATCAGCAGATTGACCAGAATGTCAGTTCGGCTAATAAGAGTTGGATTAGGTCATAAAGACCCATCTCCTTCTATTACGGTTCGTAAGTCTATCTCAAGCACTTCACCCAATTGGACCAAGTTCGAGGAGACTGGGGCCATTTTTAAAGCTTCTAGCAAGAGGATTCAGTAAAGGCTAAAGTCCTTCGGGCTAGAATTAAATTACAGAATGAGGTTAGTAGCCATGGATTTAGCTGGGTGGGAGCGGTCACCTCCAAAAGGTCGGGGGAGATGGTCAAATGCCCAATGTTGCTCTTGTTGGCAATTTGAAAGCTCTAGGGAGAACTACTGGAAAGACAAAGAACAATCAATATTTTACCCTTAAAAATATAAGGACTAAATAGAAAGCAGAAAGCTTACCAAAAGGTGACGGAGTCATGACCTGAAACAGAAATGGGGAGGTATCAAAATAAAGACCTAATCCAGAAAAATGCGAGTTCAAAAATAAAGTACGTACCATCATCAATCCTCCTAACGGAGTAATAGGATTTCAGATTGTGACTAAGGAATCAAGTAAACTGCCGGTAAGAATGTTAGAGGGGGCAGTAGTAGATGTGGCGGCGGCAGAGGAAGAAGTCATTGTTGTGCAAAGAAAGAACAAAGCAAGAAATGCTGAAGCTTAAACAGTAAGAAACAGCAAGGAGGACAAGGGGAATGACCAGGAAAAAGAAAAACAAGAATTTATATTGATAAAGGGCACTCAGAGATGAAACGACATTTTAGTTTTTTTCAAACGTGCTATGTGGCTTATGTTTATCAGCCACTAGCACGCGGGGGGCATTGTTTGGACTAAATATGAAACGTCACTTGTCAAAGTGTTTGAGTAGGCGATAAAGCCATACAAGCCAAGTGATTGAAGAGTCAGGCCCAATCAATAACCTAAACAAAGGAGCCAGCCCTGAGCTCAGTGGAAAGTCATGGCCAGATAATCATGTCAAAATCCTGCCAATTGCAAACCCACTCTATGGAGCATTGGTACATAAAGACATGATCTCAAATGATCCCATATCTCATGGAAACAGCATCATCGTGCCCAAGTATCTCGGCGAGATGAGTGGTATTAAAAATGGAAAACTGTGATTAAAAACCACACTATGAATTTCATAGGATCCCTGATTCTTCATAAGAACACTCCAAGTTATAAGGAAGAAGCTACCATCATTTTGTCACTATAAATAAAGTACTAAATTATAGAAGAAGACAATAGTCAGCACTCGAAAGACTCACATTTTGCACCCATAGTTCTTAGGTTTGTCAATTAGTTATCTTCAATTGAGACTTGTAACCATTTATGTTTCGTAATGTTGTAATAATAATCAAACACTTGTTCTATCAAGTCTTGCGTATCTTTTACATCTGGGTAAATTGTGGTAAGGGAACCTGAGGACCTTTTGTTATCAATTGAGACTCAACATCTCTAGCACGCTTAGTAACTTGTTGTTTGCGACAAACAATAGGAAAGGAATGAGTCCCTTGTGCAAGCATACCATAGTAGGAAAGGATAAAGCATATACACAACATTTACAAGCAGAGCAATTTATGTCACACAACTCTTTGTAGGCTCATTACAAAAAAAGACTTTTAGCAATAACTTTTAGTAGCAACAAAAAAGTCACCTCAAAAGGTCCACTTTTAGCTACGACATTTAACTTATGAAATTAAATTATATGATTTTTAAATTTAATTTTTTTAAAAAATTAAATATAATTTTAAATTATATGAAAAAAATTTATAAAATTATTATTAGAAATTTTTTTCTTATGAATTATTTTAAAATTTTAAAATTAAATAAAATCATGCAAAAGATATTTATGAAATTAAATTTCTTATTTTATATATAGAATGAGAAATAAAAGATATATAGCATCAAGAAACAACAAAAATAATAATGAAAATATGCTAAGTTTAATTAATAAATTATTTTTAATTTTGTATTATACATAATCTTTTTTAGACATATATAGGTCATCTTTTTTAAGAATGATCTTATTAAGCTAGTATTTTAATATGATATAATTAAAATCTTGATGGATGATTACTTTCAATTATAATTAGGCTAAGTTATACATAAATACTTACTTACATACAAATATATAAATGGCAATGGGACGTTAAAGTTGTACAGATATGACGAGATGCAAATGATATTGCAAACTATTTATCATATTGTGTATTTAATGATTGGCCTGATATACACATGATGTCTACTCTATTTGCTGAGCTCTGATGACTTTTTAACAAGAATGCCTTGTGATTCTACCAAGTATTTTGGTTTCCATTGTTATAAAAAAAGAAGTTACTAATAATATTTTTATAATAGATTATTACTGAGAAGAATAAAAAAAATTATTCAAATTTGCTTTATTGTTATGAGGTAGAGATTAATTAGAGGTTAGCTAGATCAATCACATTTGATATTCTTGTAATTATTTTGCATTATAAAAGTTTTTTGGTATCCATTAAAAATTTAAAATTGTTCAAAATGAATATTAATAAAATTTATATGGTTAAAATTAATTTTTTATTAAAATGAGTTTTAAATATAATTTAAGAATTGTAGAAAAAATGATTTTCAATAAAAGCAGGGGAACATTTAATTTGGGAGAAAATAAAAATTTAATAATTTATTTATTAATTTTTGAGAAAAATATGGGGAAGTAAAAATTAATGATATTTGACATAAATTAATATAATACATATTTATACATAAATTTAAAATTAATTATTTTCATTTTAAAAATAAAAAATTGGTTAAAATGTTTATAAGAAAATTATTTAATATTTAATTTTTTTATTTTAAATTCATTTCCCTAACAAAAATAATATTTGCTGGTAAAAAAGTAATATTTTATTAAATAAATAATATATATTCATATATAGTCATATAAATAGCACATTAATAAATGAAAATAAATAATAATATTTGTATAAGTTTTTAATAATACATTATTTAATATATGTGTACGTAGTTAAATAACATATATTTAATTTCGCATATAGTAATTGCAGATGCATTGTAATTCAGCTGGTAAAGAATGAGGACTTAAAGCTTGGGAGGTGGAGGTTAAGGACTCAAATCTTAACTTTGACATATTTTGTAATGAATATGTGACATGGCATATGTTGGTGATATCACGTGATGTGGCAAAAGATATGGCAAAATGTGGTACATGACATGGCATAAGGAGTCACCCATGTGGCGAGGGTGATATGGAGTGGGTGTCCTTAACAAGGCATGAGGAGGCATACGCGTGGTAGGGTGACATAGCATGATGTGTCGAATGACGTAGCACGAGATGGCTCTTTTGTTATCTTTTTTTCCAAAAAAAAAATTTTAACGGTGACAAATAAAAATAAACTTTTATCAGAAATAGTTTGTTGCCACAAAAAACTATTAGCAACGAGAGTTTTGATGGTAGCTTTTTGGCTGTCAAAAGTCACCCCTAAATACCTTTTGTAGAGACAAAAGTCAATTTTTTAGTGGCTTTACTTACTCTAGCATGGCAGCAAGCCCTTATAGAGCTCTGCTCTATTTCTAATAGCTAAGTAGATCAGATAAAACAATATGAGCATATTTGGAGATTAAAAACCAAAATACCATAAGTAACATTGGAAGCAAAAGTTTTTTACAACTTGCACTCTGATCATATCTCCTAGGCCCTAACCATGGGTCCCGAGGGGCGAAGGCTATGAGATATCTCAGCTAAATACATAGAATCATTAATCGAATAAATGACTAAACGCATGATGACTATCTTATTTGGCAGTAGTAGCATTCCTGGCTTTTAAGACCATACCCCTCAAGAGTTATGGTGTCCTTATGTAAGTTCCTTTTTTGAAGCTCTACTATTGTTTCCTAAAACATATGAGGGATTGAGAAAATAAAAAAGTCTTAGTATTATCCTGATTCATATTGTGAAAAATTTGAAGACTATCACATCAACGAAGTTATTGAGGAATGGTATGAGTATATTTTTCAGCTATGGGCTAAAAATAAGTGAGCTGGACCTTGTTTGTTTTAGTTTTTCTCATTTAGATTTTAATTTGAAATAATTTGTTTTTTTACTTAGTATTATATTGAGCAATTGTATAGAAAATAATTTTTTTAAATAAAATTATTAGTTTTTTATAATTGCTTTTAGTTTGGTATAATTTTAGATTGGATTGGACATTTTATTTACATTGTGCTGTTGCAAGGGGGCTGTAAGAAAAGTAGCCTCCCTATTATAAAAAGTTTTTTTAATATATTAGACGGTTATGGACAAAAACCGTCCAATATAAGCAATGTATTGGACAGTTATTACTATAACCTTCCAATATATCTATTATATTGGACGGTTTTATAGTTAATCGTCTAATATATCCTTCCCAATTCCTACTTTTTTTAACAACATATTTGACGTTTCCTTAAACCGTCCAATATAGTAATATTGGACGGTTGTAATAACCGTCCAATATTTGTTTTACTAATATATGACGGTGTCATAACTATTCAATATAAGCAAAAAGAACTATCCAATATTACTTTTACTGTAGCAGTGCACTGGTTACAAAGTATCCATGGCCGGTTGATAACCTAGTTTGGTATGTTTTCGCAAATAGCATCAACAAGGCAAGATAAATAGTTTATTTCTTTATCAATAGGGTTATATTTAGTTTACCAAGCAAGCCACATTAGCAGTAAATCAAAGCCATACTAGGATAGATAAGAAGATATCAACATATATAGTTTACAACATACAAGTGATCAACCACCATATTCTCTTCCTAATTCATCTAACTGAGATGCTAGGCAATAGGAGATGGTGCTAGCCAAAGGCTCCAATGTTCCTTTCCAGAATCTCCCCCTTTATAACTACAAGGGGAGCCATCTTTGATACATGGGTAGGAAATCTTTCTTCATATGTAGTCAAACAAAAACTAGTAAAATGCAAAGAGAAACTCAACTTCTTGTTTTTTTTAACGGTAAAAAGGCTTAACAATCCATAATATTTTGCATTAGCATAAGTATTCATATATACAAGCGGCCAAACTTTCATGCCTGGGAAATTGTCAATATCTAATAATTTTATTTACTTACCAAAACTTCAAGACAATAATCTAACATGGATATAGTTCAGTAATTGAGGCCTCATTTATTGAACCTCGAATAGTGTTACTTCTTGGTTCACTTGATCTTGTTGCCTCTAAGCTGTACTCATTAAAATGTACCTCACTTGAACCTGTACTATTCGTTAAAAGTGGAGGTCTTAAAGGTAAAGGGAGAGACAAAGAGAAGCTATTCAATATAAGTACAACTGAAGCAATGTTTGGCCTGTCAGCCACATTTTCTTGAACACATAATAATCCAATGTGGATGCATCTCATTACTTCATTTCTCGAACCATTGTTTAATACAGGATCTACTATATTCATGACTGTCCCTTCCCTCCAATTTTTCCATGCCTGCAAGTTGTTCCTCAATAATGTAGAATGATGTTAGTCCCAACTTACTTATATTCAAATACATGTTAGCTAGTCATCATATATAAGAGCATAATCTTACATTACATACTTTTGAAAGATGACAAGTGTGTGTGTGTGTGTGTGTGTGTGTGTTGAAAGATGACAAATGTGTGTGAGTGAGTGTTAGCTAGTCATCTTACAAGATGACAAGTGCAAGCATGCGTGTGCATGAGAAAAGGACTTACAAAGCTTAAAACATCATGTGAATTCTCTTCATCGAAGATGCTGTTGTTCTTTCTGCCACTTATAAGCTCTAAAACCAATATGCCAAAACTGAAAACATTTGATTTGACAGAGTATTGTCCATGCATTACATATTTTGGTACCATATATCCACTAAATGTCAAGAAAAATATATAGGCTTAATTAGACATTAATTTTGACATTGTCAAGATGAACAAAGTTAAATAGACATTAATTTACTCAATGTCTTATAATTGTCATTGATTATAAGGTTTGTGATACTTACTAAGTTCCAACTATTCTACTTGTATTACTTTGAGTTTGGTCTACAACAAATAGCTTTGCCATGCCAAAATCTGATATTTTGGGATTCAACTCTTCATCTAAAAGAATATTACTTGGTTTGAGATCTCGATGAATAACACGTAATCTTGAATCTTCATGAAGATAAAGAAGACCACCAGCAATGTCTCCTATAATCTTGTAGCGTATCACCCAATTCAATTGAGCACGTTCATTTGAATCTGCAATATTTTCCTACCCATTTAAAAATTTATCTTTTAAAAATTACATCTAATATATGCATTTTGATTTTCATCAAATATAAATGAAGCAATAGAAGTACCATCCAAATTGAGCTAAAGCCCTAATAACTTACTAAACAATAAGTAATCAAGACTTTTATTGGGAAGAAATTCATAAACGAGAAGCCTTTCATTTGTTTCTAAAGAAAAACCAAGTAATCTCACTAAATTATGATGTTGGAGTTTAGCCACTAAGAGCACTTCATTCTTAAATTCTGCATCTCCTTACACAGAATTCATTGACAACCTTTTGACAGCAATGTCTTGTCCATTGGGAAGCCTACCCTGCATTTGTTAAACTTGGGAATGTAATTGTTATTTAATTTGACAATGTTTTGACAGTATTGTCATAGTTATCCCAACAATATCATAATTGTACCTTGTATACTGATTCAAATCCTCCTTGTCCAAGTTTATTGACAACAACAACAACAACAACAAGCCTTTATCCCACTAGGTGGGGTCGGCTACATGGATTGCAAGACGCCATTGTGCTCTATAAGTTTATTGACAACAGAGAAGTTATTTGTAGAGAGTCTGATGGTGTTAAAATTGAATTGCAATGACTCGATTGGTTTAATTTCATTATCATTTGCTTCAGGTTGGTCAACTGAGAAAAAAAATTCAAACAAAAGATTACTTCTTCAAATTAGATGAAATATATCTATAAATATTCATTCTCTACTTTTATTTTGCCAGAAAAATTTTAATATAAAATATAATAATTAAATTGTTGAAAAAAATCTAACGCGTTTAACTTTCTTTTCCCCCACTTCACCATATTGAGATTTTCTTTGTCATTCATCACATACCCTTATCACTTTCAATTCATTATGTGTCATATTTGGGTCCAAATAGCAATTTTTGAAACAAAAAAGTACTAAATTAAAGATTTATGTATAAAGAAGTAATTAAAGTTTTAAAATGTCTTGTTTAAATCATTGCCAAATAACATACAGTTTAAATATTTAATTCAAATAGAATTATATTCCATTATTGCCTTTTATATATAGTATTTATGAATTGTGAAAATTACAGTTTCGTGTAGTAGGTGTGTGTTTGTAAAGTAATGCAGCCTTAATTTTTATTTCTTATTATGATATTCAAATAAACAATGTTCTTTTTTCACATAAAATTAACAATTTTCAATGGACATGTGAATAATTTGCCATGCATGAAAACATTATTTCGACTTACTTTCAACTGTTCTCTTTGATTTCCGAACAGCAAAATAGATGCATATCAAAATAAGAAGTGCGATAAAAACACCAAGTGGCACAACAACGATTGTGACAGTTCTTGATATGTTGCTATTTCCTACAAAAGGCAAACAGGATCAGAAGTTGATTAATTAACCTATTCTCATTGATACATATATACACAACAATAAAATAAAATAAAATAAAGAGTTAAAACCCATTTTTGGCCTAAACTATATTCTTGGGCATCTAGTATCCTAAGCTTAGCTTTGGTCCATTCTTCCTCCGAGACTTTTAAAACCAGATCATTCTTGTTTCTGTTGTTAACTAAGAGACCGTTAAATGTTGATGTGGATCGGATTACTTGACTTTTTATGCTATCTGCCATGCCATGTGGCTTACTGACTCAATTTGAAAAAAAAAAAAAAAACTTGTCTTCCTCACATTCTTCAGTTCCAAGTCACTTCGCTCCAGGGAAAGAACCGATTCGCTCAAATCGCCATTTCACTTCCAAACGTCGCCGGAGTCCATATTGTCCTACCAAAGTCCGTAAGATGGAGAATGAGCCCAAGGGCATCGAGGTCTCTCCCTATGCCTACGTTGCTGTCTTCGTTAGATCTCCATCTCCATTGCGAGCCCGCTGTGTTCTCTCCTGTTGCATCCCGATAGATTCAAAAGAGGCAAATTGAAGTAGATCGAAGCGGATCTCTTGAGGAACCCAAAATCAAAGCAGATCGAAGATGATTGAAGTGGAGCTCTTGAGGAACCCAAAATCGGCGCTTGGGTTTTGAATCTCTGGGTTCATAAGCTTGGATTCAAAAGAGAAGGTAACTTGGCATTAACTCCAATTATGATTTCTGGGTTGAATATTCTTTCTTCACCTCCTTCGACGTCTTTCTAGGTTTATTTTTGGGTTGGATTTCAGCGTTGATTTTGGATTTCTATTTTAATTTCTGTTCCTAGGTTGAAACTTTCTAGCTTCCTCCACACCTCTCTTAAACTGAAATAAAGACTTGTTTTTACTAAGCAGTGTAGAATCTAAGAAGCCGGTCCCTACCTTGTTCGGAGATGCTATTCCATTCACTTTTTTAATTTTACCATTTGCCCTTGAAAATTCTTTGGTTCCATTTCCCACTTCGAATTTTGCTATGGTTTTGACTTCTATGTTCCTCGAGTATGAACTGTCATTGACGGAATTCTTTTTTATTTAGTTTTGGTACAAATTAGGCAAATTTATGTAGCATATATTTTTTCATGGATTCTAATTGCATCTCTAGCTTCATCCATTGGCCCAAAAAAAAATATCTAGCTTCATCCGTGGATATCAATCCTGTAACATCCTAAAAATTTTCAATAAGGATAATTAAACTAATTAGGAGTAAAATGATAAACTAAGGTCTATTTTAGGGTTAATATAGTGGATGGATGACCACTATATGAGGTTTAGAATTGGACTTTAGGCACTATTGGGCCACTTGGGTCCAAATTAATGGGGCAGAGTTAAGTTTTTCATGTCTATGTCATCCACTGTGGCAGAATGGTGAAATTTAAATTCTAGAAGAGTCACATTTTAGATAGAAAAACAGAGGGTTTGAAAGGGGGAATGAGAGGAATCAAGGAGAGCTCTACTACGGGTTATCTTTAGCAACATTTAAAGGCTATTTTGGGCTTCTCAATCATTGGGTAAGCTTCTATTTCTCATTTCCTCCCTTTTCTATGCGTTTTCTGTGAGATTTTGGGTGTTGGGTATTTAAGTTTGAAGCTAGAACTAAGTCCCACCCTTTCATCTAACTTCAATGGAGTTATGGGATGCTCGATCATGTTTCTAACTATTGGGTTAGGCTAATAAGGGTGTTTAGTAAAGTTAACAATGGGTTTGATGTTAACCCTAGAGCTTAGTGGCCAAGCTAGCGATAATGGGGGTAATGTAACAATGTTATTTAGTCTAAAGAGAGGTTAACCGAGCTAATAAAACCTAGAAATGGTTATGGTTATACCATAACTGGAGTCTTGGGTTTAAACTTTGATTTGAGCTAATTAATGATTATTAACTATTAATGGTATTTGATGGTACTAATTGTAAATTAATTACTCTTGGAGCTTGCTTGTTTGTTTGGAGGCTCCATTGGCTTTTCTTTTCAAGTGTACTTTTGGTTTGGTAAACTAAGGGTTGAGGTAATCAAAAGTTGAATTATTGTGTATGTTTGTTATTTGTGATTATGATTTATGTATGATTATTATATGACAATGTGTGAAGTTATTCTAGAAATTTGATGAAGTGGGTTTTTGAACTATACCTTAATTTGCAAATGATTAAATGGATTTGCAATGTCTCAAGCATGTTGATATGTTATAGTTTGTTGAACATGAGCTTTGCATTAGAATATGTCATATGAACACGAATTATCTATTACATGTTCATGGATGAATGGGAGATTGTGAAGTATGTAACATCTTGAATTTTTAAATTCAGGATCAAATGAGTTAATTAAGGGTAAATAAATAATTTTTAACATAAATTGATTTGAGGATAGTTAGAAATGGCTAATGGACTTACTAGATTTGGTTTACAGCCTTCAGATTAGGCCCAGAGTTATAGTAGGCTGTTTGGGTCCAATTAGAGGACTCAATTTGGACTAGCCTTCTTTGTACTATGCACCATGATGGATGGCTCAAATCAAAAATAAATGAGACTAATCGGGTGTTTAAAAAATAGAAGAAAAGGAAGAAGAACAAGGGAGCTTCATTTTGGCTTTGCTAGGGCTTTGTCTAGGTGGGACTTGTGAGGATTTGGAGCTCCAAATCACTTAGGTTAGCTTTCCTATCATTCCTCTCCTCTTTACTTCATTTTTTAGCTGGGGTTTGTAGAGGAGATGATGATTTTTAGACCTTAGGGCTTCGAGTCCAAACCCATTTGCCTTAATGGGACTGATGGGAGTTGTATAAGCTTCCTACTCCTAGTTTTGAAGTTTCTATAAAATTATGACTTTGGGTTTTGGACAAACCATAAGCACTTAAATGATGAATTTGGTAAGTTGGGAGTCATAAATAGTGATATTAAAGTTAATAGGAGTTAATACACCTATTGGTTGTAAGAAATTAAAAGAGATTGTCTATTTGGGTTGATTTATTATGAAATTAGAGAGTTGAAAATGTGTTAATGGAGGTAATATTGATGGTTATTGTTGTAAATTGTAGATTAATTACATTACACACCATTTGATAACCTTTGTGATCCCAAATGTTTGGGGTAGCTAGGGGAATTTAATTCTTGTATTATTGCTTGTTTGATCATGGGATATTGTAAACATTTTTTTCATAATTAAATCAATATGTTTTATGTGTTAGAGATTTAAAAATGCAAGTGTGGCCATTTGAAATAATGGAAAAAATGATTGAAGGTGCTAATAATTATTGAAAAGAGTTGTATGAGAATGAGAAAATTTTATGTAATGTTGAATACGATTTGTATTTTGGAAAACACAAAATGAGTAAGAAGGGACGATGGAAGTGATCATTAGTTATTGAAAATAATGATTTTGAATATGATGAGATTGAAGGTGATTTTTTTGATAATGATCATACATTTGGTTGAAAAATGAGATATGCTGTGTGTTAAAAATGATCAATTGAGAAATGGTATATGCTATGTATTGAGCATTACTACTAAAAAAAGTAATAATATAGGAATCCTCATATGGGATAATTATATGCACAACCATCCTATATGAGGAGATGAAGGTAAAGGTACGATAATTTGAGAAGAGAAATGGGATGGTTACATAAGGAACTGGCCTATATTCAACATATAGGATGTTTCCTCATGCAACTGTTTTGTATGTGTTTTAGGAATTTGAAAATCTAATAATTTTTTAAAAAAATATAAACATATACCAGACAGTTCCATGAAAGAACCATCCTGTATGTGTTGTTATATAGGATGGTTAAAACAAAGCATTGTCCTATATATGCTTTAAAATTAAATCCCAAAACCCTCCTTTCATTCATTTTGTGTTTGTCTTCTTCAAGCTTATACTCAGAGTTCTCTCAACCTTACCATCGATTTCTTGCCCAGAACATGTTTACGTCGTCTAAACCACCTTTCTCAAGCCCCATCATTGTGATGCTGTTGACAGAGAAGATGTCGTTGCCATCTATGAGTCTTTGTTTCATCATTCACTTTATCCCAACTTTCTGTTTGCCCTTTTTTTCTAATTTCTTTGTGAATGCTTGAAATTTGAAACCCTAGCTTCCGAAAATCAAGCCCCAAGCTCGTGGTGTGACCGAAATGCCCCTTCTTTTCTAGGTTCAATGTTGCTGAAGGTATTTGACCAAAACCCTTATTCTCTTCAGTTTTTTAACAATATAGCTAATTTTTTGGCTGGGAATCTTTAATGGACATTATGGGTAACTTAAAAAATTATGATTTGGACAAGAATTTAGGATTGAAATTGTATGTTAGGGTTAGTTTATTTTTTTTAATGAATTTTATGTGAATTTCATGGATATTTTTATAATTCAAATTCTAGAGCTTATTTTATTCGGGGTTTTTGTTGGTTAGAATTTACATATTGAAATGTACAAGTTTGCCAAATTTCATGACCATTAGATTTGATTTAAGTTACTATTAGCTAATTAAAAATCTTACTTTTTGAGACTTTTGGCTATATATAGTTTTGAAATAATTGTTATGGGTTATTACTGTGAATCTTTTTGTTGTTGATGATGTTATTGTTCTTGCTGCTATTGAGATGAGGGCAAAATGCCCAGGAAAGTGCCATTTTTAAGCTGTTCTGTTGTTGGATTTTAGCTTGAAAAATTCTTCCCGCTTATTTAAAGAAAGAAAGAAGGTTAAAGTGCGCCTCCAATTGATTCCATTACTACCTAGGTATTTTTTTTTCTTTTTAAATTTGCCTAGATTATTCGTTTGCCCTTAATTTTTTTTTAATTTTCCAGTTTCAATTAGCTTCAATCAAATGTTTTAAAAAATTTTCCTTGAGCTGTGATGCTATCCATATTATATATGATTATTGTTGTTATTGGAAGTTAATTAGATTCTTCAATTCGATCTTATGTTAGACTGTTGTTAGTTAATTAGATTGTTCAATCTAATCTATTGCTAGACTATTGTTGTTGTAGTTTGAGAGTGATATTTTTAACTTTTTGTTTGAGAGTTTGTTATTGTTAGAGAGTGCTAAGTGGCCAGGAAAGTCTCAATTTCAAATCATTATGCTGCCAAATTTTCATTTAAGAGTACTAAAAACTGGTTAGTACTTCTAAAAGAAAATTCTTATTAGATATTTTTACAATTAGCTCATGAGTAATGCATTGAGTTAGCGGTTAATTCATTTTTTTTTATCTTGCACTTGCAATGATTGAGCCACTTATCACATTTCCCTCAATAATTTGTGGTAGATTGGGATTATGGATAAGGAATGAATGTTTGCATATCGATGATTGAATGAATATTTGGAGGTAGGTGAGCCACTAAAGGTTGTGTTGAATATGAGGAAGGCACTGAGAGTATTGTGTGCCCTTATCAAAGATGTGAACTTGTGAGGCGAGTTTGGAAGATCATTTAGTGGTTAATGGAATTGATCAAAATTATAAGTATTGATATAAGCATGGAGTGGCAAGGAATATGACCAAAAATAGTCATAGCTATATGTCTAGATGACTTTAATACAAGTATAGATGAGGGAGATCATCTTGAACAAATGGCCAATGTAGTTGAAGCAAAACTCAATACAACAACAACAACAACAACAAGCCTTTATCCCACTAGGTGGGGTTGGCTACATGGATTGCAAGACGCCATTGTGCTCTATCATTTATTAAGCTTTTAGAAATATTATTAATTAAAAATCACGTTCAACAACTTCCAAGAGTGTTCTCTTAGGCCTTCCTCTACCTCTCTTAATCGGACTCAAAGTTATATGTTCCACTCTTCTCACTGGTGCCTCCCTTGGTCTTCTTTGTACATGCCCAAACCATCTCAACCGATTTTCTACCATTTTTTCCTCAATAGGTGCCACCCTCACTTTTTCGCGTATGTGCTCATTTCGAATTTTATCTTTACGTGTATATCCGCACATCCATCGTAACATTCTCATCTCTGCTACTCCAACTTTATGCTCTTGCTGTCCCGTTAGAGCCCAGCATTTACTATATAACATTGCCTGTCTGATAGCAGTATGATAAAACTTTCCTTTGAGTTTATTAGGCACCTTACGGTTACAAATAACTCCTTTAGCTTTTCTCCAATTAAACCACCCAGCTTGAATTCTATGTGAAATATCTCCACTGATTTCGCCATCATTTTGAATAATGGCTCCCAAATATCTAAACTTTTCCACTTGAGGTATAATTTGATCTCCCAATTTCACTTCCAAATTATTTTCGAATAGTCCTTTACCAAATTTACAATATAAATATTCCTGTCTTACTTCTACTCAGACGAAAACCTTTTAACTCCAATGTCCTCCTCCATAACTCAAGTTTGCAATTAACCTCTTCTCTTGTCTCTGCTATAAGAACTATATCATCCGCGAAGAGCATACATTTCGGGATTTCCTCTTGAATATGTTCCGTCAAAACATTTAAAATCAAGTTAAACAAATAAGGACTCAGAGATGATCCCTGATGTAGTCCAATCTTTATAGGAAAATCCTTTGTTTGACCACTAGGCGTTCTTATACTAGTTTTTACCCCCTCATACATATCTTGTATGGCTTTAATATAAGCAATCCGTACTCCCTTTTTTTCCAACGCTTTCCAAAGCACTTCTCTTGGTATACGGTCATAAGCTTTTTCCAAATCAATAAAAACCATGTGTAGATCTTTATCTTTACAACGATACTTTTCCATTAATCCCCTTAGTAGATAAATCGCCTCTGTAGTTGATCTACCTGGCATAAAACCAAATTGATTCTCAGAAATACTTGTCTCCAATCTCAACCTGTGCTCAATTACTTTCTCCCACAATTTCATTGTGTGGCTCATGAGTTTAATCCCTCTATAGTTAGTACAATTCTGAATATCTCCTTTATTTTTATAAATAGGAATTAATGTACTTCTCCTCCACTCATCAGGCATTTTCTTGGACCGTAAAATCACATTAAATAACTTAGTTAACCATCTCACCCCTTCTTCACCTAAACATTTCCACGCTTCGATAGATATACAATCAGGTTCGTTGGCTCTACCATTTGCCATTTTCTTAAGAGCTTCCTTTACTTCCTTATCACGTATTTTTCGATAGAATGACAAATTTTGTTCTCCTTCACCAGTTACTAAATCCTCCAAGTTACTAGATGAATCCTCTCCATCATTGAAAAGTTTAGAAAAATAAGTCTCCCATCTATTTTTAATTTCATCATCTGTAACTAAAATCTTCCCTCTTCATCCTTAATACACCTTACCTGTTCTAGATCTCTTGATTTTCTTTCCTTACTCTTGGCAATCTTATAAATATTTTGCTCTCCTTCCTTCGTCTCAAGGTTCTTATAAAATTCTTCAAAAGCTTTAGAACGAGCTTCACCCACAGCTCTTTTAGTTTCCTTCTTAGCCATACGGTACCTCTCCCAATTTTCCTCATTGTTACACAAATGTATGGCTTTAAAACAGTTCTTCTTATACTTGATTTTATCCTGTACACTATTATTCCACCACCAAGACTCCTTATCTCTCGGACCAGAACCTTTTGATTCTCCCAAAACTACTTTTGCAACCTCCCGTATCTTTTTAGCCATATCCTCCCATATAATGTTAGCACTTCTGGGACTCCGTTGTACACTGGTGTTGGGGAACATGTGTCAAAATTGACCACGGTGTTTAAATTGTATAGGTTGAAAGAGGAAAGTGAGTGGACTGATATGAGCTTTACAAACTTGCTTTCACTTCACAAATTACCATGGTAGTTTGTTATTATTATGGTTAAGTATATGTGGTAGTTAGAAGACATTACAAAATCCATGTGTTGAGGCCTCCACCAAGATTTGCGCATGGTGGTCGACGAATTTAATTAAAAATGCTTACCATTGGTTTCCTACAAGGGGAAGGTGTGGGTCAAGCAACTATGGTACCCCTGAGTTTGCTAGAAAAGAGGGAATCCATGATTTGAGAGTGAGTGTGGGAGATGCCAAGTAACCCCTTACAATTGGAGAGTTGGGATAATTCAATCTTACAGGTTAGTCCTATATGTTTAGTAGCCTATTAATTTAATTAGAGAATATAAGGAGAGTAATAAGATTGGACCATGATCATGCATGCCACATACCATTTACATGCATGCTTGAGTTCATGAATGTCATTGGTTATGAAAATTCCCACTTTACTTGCTCATATTTTCTTCTCTTACATGTGCTTAAATTTATGTTTATTGGTTACTGAGATTTTATATCTCACTCTTCATTGTTTAATATTTTTAGGAGAGACACTGAGTAAGGGCAAAGGGGAAGCACCGAAAGCTAGAGACCCTTAGCTCTTATTGTAATGTCTCTACTATTTACGTGTGTAATTTGAATACTTTATTGCCAACTTAGGGGTATTATGTTAGTTGAACTATTCAATCATTTGTTATAGCCTAATCACTAATTTAGGTAGTTTTGGGGCATTTTCAAGCTTGTAATTAGAGAGAGAGAGAGAGAGAGAGAGAGAGAGAGGATCAAAGAAGCAGTGTGGAGCTCTGCTAAGGCATGAGATTTTGGCAATTTTGGGGATTTTTGAGCTTGTAATCATTAGAGGTAAGTTTCCTAGCCTTCATTTTTCCTTCTAACTCCATTTTGATATTAGGGTTTCTAAGTTCCTCTTCAATTTGGTCTTTTGGTTGATTTTTGAGTTATGGGATGTTTATGGCTGAATTAATGGGGCTAAATTAAGTTGTTGGAAGTTAGTTTTTGCTTTTTGAACAATAGCTATTGGTGGTTTGGCCATTAAATTTGAATTTATGTGATTTAGACAAAACCTAGGTCTCTAAAAGATGATTTTGGAATTTTAGGTGTTATATTAGCTATTCATTAAGCTATTGGGAGTTAAATGAAATTAATAAATAAAAGTCAATGAACTCATTAAGTGTGAGATTATACTCGTAATTAAGAAAATTGGCTATTAAGGTGTGATAGTCAAAGTTGGAAGTGCTAATTTTAATGATTATTAGTGATGCTAGTTAATGTTATGTGTAGATTAATTTTGTGAAGCACTAGAGAGCTTGAGTTTAGCTTAGAAGCATGTGAGTTATTGGGGGTAACCTTTGAGTCCTCAAAGGTTTGAGGCTAAGAAGCACCGATACGGGTACGAGTGTCAGGTACGATACGATACGATACGCGGACACAGCTATTTTTCAAAATTTTAGGATACGGGTACGGCTATATAAATAATTAAATATTAAATATTTGGATGTCTAAAAATACAATTTCAAGATGTCTAATGTCATCACAAAATATAATATAATAAATAGTCAAGTACTTAAACACTATCAAGTGGCAAAAGATAATTATCAACTTAAAGTAATTCTAAACTTCTTCATCTTCATTGACATCACCACTTTCTTCTATAAGTTCTCTCTCCAAAATTGGCTCATCTAGAGATAAACTTGCAACTTCAAGATTTTCAACATCATCTATTTCCCAACAGTCTCCACTAATATCCTACAATCTACTTTCTCCAGTGGAATACTTCTCACTCTTTCTTGAAAGAAGACGAAGATTTGAATGAACAAAAACTAAGTTCTTTGCTCTTTTTGGAAGCATCCTGTTTCTCTTTAGTGAATGAACAAAAGAGTAAGTGCTCCAATTTCTTTCACAATAAGATGATGAGCATGGTTGATTGAGAAGTTTCAATGCAATCCTTTAAAGTTTAGGAGCATCAGCACCATGATTGCTCCACCAAACCTTAGGCTCTAATATATATCTATCTTGTATGGATTCAACAAAAGAGAACTCATCTGAACATCCAGAAAATTTTGAAAATTCATTCATAACCAATTTCCTCTCTTCTTCATCTGGAAACATCCTTCTAATGCACTTTTTCCTCTCAGTTGATATTTCAGCATCTCTATGTGGAGAGACTCTATTTAGTCCACCTTCAAGCCATTGTGTTGTATAATACCTACAATAATATAATAACATTAATTGGAGTTGTGATGCAAAAATGATAAAGAAAAGAATTTCATGATAAAAAATAAAAATAACACACCTAGGATTCAGTGAGTGGGCAAGACAATGTAGTGGAGTAACACTCTTTGTCCATCGATCAATGATGATGTTATAAACAACTTCATAAAATGAAGAGCTCAGAAAGTGATTTTCTTTCATGCTTATAAATTGATTCCTTGATTTGCTCTATCATTGAATCCCACATCTCATAAATCAAATGAATTGTGGGTCTATCTGTGTCAGCAAATCTCAACATATCATAAATTGGCTTAGTGAAAGAGAGAATATAATCAACCTTCTCCCACCAAAGATCATTAAGAATTATGTGCTTCACAGTAGCAGCCTTTCCAACATCATCATCTCTATAAGCATTCCATTCTTCACTAATAACCAGTATACGAAGAGAAGTTTTGATAAGTCTGAATCTCTTCAACATCACAATTATTGATGCAAATCTTGTTTCGGCTATTGCAAGCAATTTTAATGGCACGAATTCATTAAACATGGCCAATCTCATAGAATGATTCATGATAAATGTTCGGATAAAGACTGCATCATCCCTCACCTTAGTGATCCAACGACATTCTCCATAAACAATTTCATTTGCCTCTGTATTTTTATTGCACATATATTCTTCAAGGCAAGATTAAGTGTATGCACCACACATGGTGTCCAAAAGATGTGAGGATATTCATCTTCCACCATCTTACCAGCAGATTTACAAACAGGTGCATTATCAGTAATTACTTGAATAACTTTATGAGGCCCCACTTTTCAACCACTTTCTTTATCAAGTCAGCCATGTAAAATCTATCTTTATACTCACTAGTTACATCAATTGCCTTCAAAAACATGGGGCTTCCATCACTGACAGCCATAAAATTAATTAATGGCCTTCTTTGTACATCTGTCCAACCATCCGTAACTATACTTACTCCCTTATGATTCCAAGTCCTTTGATTGATTCAAGTTGCTTTTCAACATTGGCCCTTTCTTTTTGCAACAAAGTAGACCTTAGTGCATTATAACCAGGAAGTTTAAAACCAGGAATTATGTTGTTGGCAGCATATTGAAATGCACTAATAAAATATGGGTTACGTGCCAAATTAAAAGACAAGCCAGCCGAATAGAACATTCTAGCAATTTCAGCAGTTAAATTATTTCTAGCTCCTTGTTGGAAAGCTCTTCTATTGTATTTATTGCCCTCCTTTTTCCCTGATTGTGTTCACTTTGAATAGGGGTAGAACCCCTTTGACATAAAGGAGACAAGCTCTCAGTTGGAGTTGGCAATGGCACATGTCTTGGTTTTGTTCTATTCTCAGCCTCCTCTTGAGCTTTTCGCATTTCACCTAAACAACTATCATCAACTTTCGGGCATATAGCAATACCCTTTCCAGAGATCCTCAACAAATGAAATTTAACTCTAGAATAAGAGCCATTATATTGGTTATTACAATAGTTACACTTCCAACTTCTATTTCCGCCATCCCCTTCATTTTCTTGAGGAACCAAAGTTACATAAGCCCATAAAGGAGTACTCTCTTCTGTCTTTCATTACTAGATTGAAATTGAGAATTCACACTTCCTGAACTACTACCGAGTCTAGAATTAGAAGCCATTACAGGTTTAATTTTAAATAATATCCTGCAATTTTAACAAGAAGAGAGCTAATAAAAATTTAAAATAAATCAATGTTTAACTCAACAAAATAATCCATCTAAATAAAAAAAAAATTAAATCAGTAATTCAAGGTTTGGACAGCTCTCTCGGTTCAGCAGTAATTCAATCAGGCGATCAGTTCTCTCGTTCAAATCAGTAATTCAATCAATAATGCAATGCAATAATAATAATAATAATAAAATATCCATCAGCACTTAGCAGCACAAGAGGAACTGAAAATGAAGCTGAAAAATGACCATCGACCGACCACATGAACTGAATAAATTACCAATGAAGCTGAAGAACGATGGTGAGGCAGAGCAGACGGTTGAAGACGTTGAGCCAAAGCAGACGGTCGAAGATGTTGAGCTAGAGCAGACGGTCGAATACGAAGACTGAGGCAGAGCAGACGATGAGCGGGTGAGGGCAGCGACACAGAGTGAACCGTGAAGCTACTGCGGAAAACAGCGGTCTGAGTAAAATAATAGTTGATTGGAGCTGAAAAGATAGGGCAACGGATTTCTGGAGCTGGGACTAAGTAAAAGGAAGTGAAAAATGCAGAGTTTCGCGGCTGCCTGCGTCCGACCTTCGTCCGACCCGTGTCAACCCGTCTCGACCCGCGTCCGCCTGCGTCTGCCAGAAACTGGGAAAAGGGACGCGCCCGTTCCTGCGTACTGAACGCGTGTCCGTGTCGGATACATATCCGACATGGACACGCCGGCCATTTTGCCGTGTCCGTGCTTCTCAGGTTTGAGGTAACCAAGAGAAATCTATTTCATGTTATTTTTGTTGAGTAATTGTAGATGTTTATGAAGTTGGAATTATGTTTTATGTAGTTATAGATATATGAAATTATATTGTTTTCATTTGAAAATGTGTAAGTGGGACTTGTTTATTAATTTGATTGTTAAATATTGAAATGATGATTTTTAATTTGAATCTTGGTAATTGATGGTAAGTGTGATGATGTTGAAATATGCAATGTGAAATGGCATGAGATATTGGCATGATCTTATTGATGGCGAGAATTCACCTAATGGGGTAGTGATTGTGTCCATGTGGATTACCAACAATGTTAGGCCATGGTGTTAGGTTTTTTATTATATCTTTAAACTTCACCTAGCGAAAGGTAGTAACGTGGCTCACCCTTAAACCCCAACTAGTGATGTTAGTAATAGAGTCTTTGCAACATCTTGGTGTTCGAAATGGGAGAATTCATAGTCTAAGATTGAGTATGGGACCTTAGCCCAGTTACCTCTCATAATTGATGAGTTTGGACTAGCCCAATCGCATGGGTTTAGCTCCTATATATTTGTAGTTCATGGATTTAGTCGGTAGTGATGGAGGTTTAGTAGTTTATGATGATCATCTATTGCACTAATTTGTATTGAATGATAATGATTTATATTATAACTGTCCACTTTGCATGTCTATTATTATTATTTGACTTGCATGAGCATGTTATAGACTACCTTGATTATTGATCAGATGTACTCACCTCTTATTTAACATTTTACAGGCCTTCGTTCAGGACCAAACAAGGGAAAAACCTTCGAGGCATAAGATATTTATTCCTACTGTAGTGCCTCGGTTCACTTTTTGAATTATGTGTAATTAGCTTGATAATGCCAATTAGAAACATTATTTTGATTACTTGCACCACTGCATACCATTGTTGTTGTCTTGTATTTTGTGCCCTAAGTTATGTTATTGGGACGTAAATGTCTGAACAAGACCCAAACACTAGTGCAAGTAATTGTTTTAATTATTTTGATGTCTTGATATGACATTTTGTAGATTTTATTTTGATTACCTTCCCTTCTTTTTT
>NW_026555340.1:121276-145544 GCF_029017545.1 Prosopis cineraria | reverse complement strand
TATATGAAGCTTACTTGATAACTTATTGGTAGGAGATGACTTCTAATTCTAAAAAAACTTTGCCCTGGCATAAAGATTATCCTCTCTTCTCTCCTTTCTTGTGCTTTCTCCCTTTTCCCTCTGAACTCATGAGTTAATTCATGACTATCAAGTCATTTTTAGTGCCATACGCCACAACGCATGCAACTTGGGTTGTGGCACATGGCATAGTAAGGAAAATCCTTATCACACACATGCTTCATTCTAAGACGCAGTTCTTCCACCCGTGTCTACTCATTCAACATCCCAAATAGCCAAAATATCAAGTAATGATCCAAAATTCTAATCATCTACTAATTATTAATCTACCTCTAATTATTACAGTTCTCCCCTCCTTTTAAGAATTTTATCCCTCAAATTTCATAAAACACTTAGATTATACCTATGGAAATAGATAGGGATATTGCTACCTCATTTTATCTTTTGTCTAACAAGTAGCGTCATCAGGAGTCATACCTCACTAGAAAACTTTTACCAGACGAATGGTTTTATTCCTCAACTATTTGCCCTTCACATCCACAATTCACTTTGGCTCAGCTTTATAGGTTAAATTCTCCTAGACCTCAACCTCTTCTGGTTCTATAACATGTGAAGGGTCTAGTTGGTACTTCTTAAATTTAGAGACATGGAACACATGATGCACACCCGTAGCTACGGCGGCAAAGCAATTCTGCAGGCTACTAGTCTAATTCTTTCTAAAATCTTAAAAGGACCAATCAATTGATGAGTTAACTTCTTAGCTCTAATCAATCTCCCAATTCCTATTACTGGTGTAAACCTAAAAAACACATGGTCTCCCATCTAAAACTCTAATAACCTCCTATGCTTATTAGCATAACTCTTTTGCCTGCTCTGAGTTGTCAATAACTTTTACTTGATTAACTCAATCTTCTGAGTCATTTGATCCATAATATCTGGTTCTAACATACTTTTCTCACTTAATTCTATCTAACAGAAGGGTGATCTCTACTTTCTCCTATACAATGTCTTATAGAGTACTATTTGAATTATGGAGTGGTGATTGTTATTGTAAGCAAATTCAACTAAAGGAAGATGGCTGCCCCAGTTACCTTTCAATTCCAAAACATAGGCTCTCAATATATCTTATAGAGTCTGTTTAGTCCGCTCTATCTATCCATCTGTTTGAGGATGATAAGTTGTACTGAATCTCAACTCAGTACCCATATCTCGCTGTAAAGCTCCCTAGAACTTGTATGTAAAGGTTAGATCTCTATCAGACACTATACTCTTCAGCACTTCGTATAACCTCACAACTTCTCAGATATAGATCTCTGTCAACTTTTCCATAGAATTACTAATTTGAATTGCTAGAAAATGAGTCAACTTCGTAAGTCTATCGACGATTACCCAAATGGCATCATGGCCTACTTGAGTTCTTGGCAACCCAAATATGAAATCTATAGATATACTATCCTATTTTCACTTAGGGATATCCAACAGTTGTAGCATTCCTGCTGGTCTCTTGTGTTCTATTTTTACCTTTTGATAGGTTAAACACCGAGTTACAAACTCAGTCGTGTCTCTCTTCATATTAAGCCACAACCAATATAGCCTCATATCTTGATACATCTTTGTAGATCTTGGATGGATTGTGTATTTAATATAGTGAGCTTCATTCAAAATCAACTTCCTCAGATTTGCATCGTTAGGCACACAAATCCTGTCCCAATAGACAACAAACCTATCATCATTAAAGCTAAAGTCTATGGCCTGATTCACTTTAATTTATTCTCTAATTTTCAAAAGACATTCGTCTTTTAGTTGTATCATTCTCAATTCCTTCCAAAAGTCAATACTGATCTCCATGCAATAGGCACCAACTAATGCCTTCAGTAGTGTATCCTGCTGTGTCTCAAGGAAAGATTCCATCAATTTATGCTATTACACTATTAGACTTGCCACATTTAAAGTTTTATGGCTCAATGTGTCAGCAACCACATTTGCCTTACTTGGATGGTATTTTAATTCAAAATTATAATCTTTAAGAAACTCCATCCATCTTTTCTATCTCATATTTAGCTCCTTCTGATCCACCAGGTATTTCAAACTCTTATGATCTCTTAATACTTTAAATACTACATCATATAGGTATTGCATGAATGTTGCATGAAATTATTTTAAATTAAGCATGTTTCATAGCATTGCGTGAATGTTGCATGAAAATGGCTTTCGAGGAAAGAAATGAGTAAGAACATGTGATTTCATACTTTATATAAATATATACTATGTAATGAGGATAAATGTACGAATGAGGAACTTTTGAATGGTTTTAAAATCATGATCATAGGGGTGGGAGTTCACTCGAGTGGAGAGGTGGTGATAAGACCATATGGCATATTCTCCTTAGTGTCGATGGGGTGCGATGTTTGAGAATTATACCTCCTTAGTGCCTTTCAAAGTGCAGTGTTGGAGATGATCTCCTTAGTTCCTATTGAGGTGTGGTATTGGAGATTTAGACTCCATAGGGCCTGTGTGATACAGTTTTGAAGTTAACAACACTCCATTATGGGTAATGGGGGAAACCATAGTCCAGTAGTAAGATAAAACACCTTTAGCCAGATGATTCTACTACTAAAGGTGAGCTCAAGGTCAATGCGATTGTATGGTGGTCTAAGGCGAGCCTATGGTGTCAAGTTAGGGTGATTTAGAGGTTCAGAGGTACAGATATTGCTTGTGTTAGTTAAGTGGTAAAACGAGGTAAAAAGAGGTATAAATAGGTGAAATGTGAAACAAACGGTGTGATTTAAGTGAAACTTGTGATATATGATATGTTAAATGGTATATTAGGCTTTACTTTCATATAGTTTCATGTGATAGTCAATAGAAGTGAGTTATTCTATAATCTTACCCCTGTGGTTACATTTTAACAGGACAAAGTAGTAATCAAGGTAAAGGAAAAGAGTTAGGGCCGGCTTAGAGTTGTTGAAGCTTTTTGAACTCAGAGTTTTGTGTAATAAACTAAAAACTCGTGTATATATATGTACAAAAAAGTTGTCATAGGATTGCATGCATGATTTGAATATTTGAGTTATGTTTTGTGGGAAATGTAGAGATTTGTGGTAATGTTATGAGTTTTTAGTGAATCTTAGTACATGTGTGAAAATTATGATGAAATGATTAATTTGGGCTAAGATTGAGTTGTGATTATGTTGTGAATATAGATAGATGTGATTTGGTGAGAAAAAGGCCAAATTGTAACAAATTGTGAAAAGTTAATAAATGTGAAAATTGGCTGTTAAGGGGTCAAATTTTGACATATGTGTATATTTGTGTTATGTTATGGTCAATTAGATGTAATAGATCCTTTTAGACTTGGTTCAAAGCCTTGTGTGATCCAATGAGAGAAAGGGATCAATTTGAGTACTTGGGTGTGTGAAATTTTTGTAAAAAGTAACTTTTTGCACTCAACTATCTAAATTTTGATCGGACCATTACATTGTGTCTAAGCCTGTCTCATTATTTAGCTTATGAGATAAGCTTCATATGGGCGATTGAATCACTCTGATTAGACATTGAATGTGAAAACAATGTATGCTAGAAGTTTATCATTTTTGTTGTCAAATGATAGTAAAAAATTCTACCTGATGTGCCTCAATGCATGGTGTCACACGCCACTGTGCATGACACAGAGAGTTAGGCATATGGCTTTGTGCCACATGCCGTAGTGCACATATTACACACTATAGCACATAGCCCATATTCCAACCTAATTTTAAAATTTGAGATACATGCAATTGGTGTATTGAATACACGTGAATTGCTTCTACTGTGTGTTACTCAAACGTGATATGATTTCAATAGTTTTATAAAAGGAATCTTAGGCCTAAGTTTTTTAAACAAGATATTTAATTACGTTTTGATTGAGTGTATATGGTGATTTAGTTAACTCTCTTCTGTATCAAGCATATATAGGAGGAGGTTACATTTTGGTATCAATTTTTTGAGTTTTAAGACCTGATTGTAGTGATTCTTTAATGCATTCATTTAGAGATATGGCAACTTATGATTGTTCATTACATGACTCTTTCCCTGATGTCTTTTATGTTTCCTATTTTTGTCCTTAGAAAGGGAGAAAATAGTACAGTATGAAGAGATAGACACGATGAGCTACTTGAGGAGCTTAGAGATATGGTTATAGATATAAGGAAGACTATTTGGGATCATGCCATGATCCTAAGAGGTAGAGAGTAGGAAGAGAGAGTTGAGGCTCAAAATATTCTAGTGCGTGAGGAAGCACACAGTAGACTTAGACTATCTCAAGGCTCAGGTAGCAAACAAGAGATTCCTAGTACTGATCTATCGATTGATTGTGCTTGGAAATCATTTTTTCAATTCAACCCATTGACTTTCGATGGAAGCATGAGAGAGGGGGAACCAAAACAGTGGATTGAGCAGCTAAAGACCATATTTGAAGTAGTAATTTGTACCCTTAAGCAGAAGGTTGTCCTGGCCATAGTACAGCTAGTTAGTGCTACTAAGAGGTCGTAAGAATCTATAAGGCCGATCAGTGGTATTCGATTAAGTTGGGATGAATTCAAGAAAGTTTTCTTTGATAAGTATTTCATAGTTTTGTTCAAAACCAAAAAGGAAAAAGAATTTCATGCATTCAGGCTGGGAGATCTTGATGAGGAAGAGTTTAGTTGAAAATTTAATAGCCTATCGGCTTACTCCATATACCTCTAGCACATCAGTAATACAAAGTTGAAAGCTGAGCGTGTTGGATAGGGAGGCGCAGCAGAAGATTAAAATTTTAAAGTCCCTATCCTGATATGGATTGAATGAACTCATTTAAGTCAAGGTGGATAGAAGAGTTATCTTTTTAATTCTTTGAAGTTGGTGCACATTTGGATCTTAGGAGCTGACAATGCAGATCTACTCCCTCTATTGGTATCTACACGAACAGCTCTCTAACTCGAACAGCGTGCTAGTGCTTTCAGCATCCGTTCTTCTTTGAATGTTAATTTTTGCTTTCTTTAGGGTGTTTCATGGCTCTCAGAGTATTTTTGCCGTCAGAACTTTTCTAACTCTCTCTCTCTCCTTTCATAAGGATGTCCCTATCTATATATAGTATATAGATAAGAGTTTTTTTCTTCTAATTAAAAGCTCACAAAAATTTAATTAAATTTATCTCATAAATTTAATCCATAATATCATATATAATTTGAATTTATCTTATAAATTCAAATTATAAAACTGATATGATATTCTCTTTTATCATATTAGTTATTAAATTTAATCTATCATATAAAATTAAATTTAAAACTAACATAAGATAATATAATATAATATATATCACATATACATATTATATATATACATATATATTTCAAATATATATATATATATATATTATATTATCTATATTTAATTTTATATATCATATGCATATATTATATATATATATGATATATATGTATACATATATGGATATGTATATTTCAAAAATATATATATATACATATATATAATTATATTTTAAATTTTATATTTCATATAAATATATCTATAAATATTTATCAAATAAATATTCAAATATATATATATAATTCATTCATCCTATATTACATTCATTGAATCTAAACATATTCTAGATTCAATGAACTTGGACATTATAGCTTGAGTTAGGCCGTTCTTCTCTATGACCCCGTAGGCCCATATGAAATTTACAGTGGGTTAATTATCTATTAGCTTATAAGTTACAAGTGGCCTCAAGTAAGACATTGTAACTACCCAATTTAGATGGGGATCGATGATCCAATGTAATCTGTCATGCAACAATATCACATCCCTTTTATCACGTGATATTTCGATCAAGTATAAGACATGGATTTATCATTCTCCTTTACCTGACCATTACTTTCTCGATCTTTGAGTAGACTGACAGTAGCAATGGAAAAACCCTTTCCATTATAGTATGGTCATATATTTTCTCAGTCTTACTCATTAAGGGGCCTAATAATATCTCTCACTTAATATGAGGGACAAATTCCATCTTGACCACTTATATTCCTCTACATGAATATCACTAAACTCAATCATAGCCTTTATGATCACCCGATCAAAGGTGACTTTTGACTAAGTTAAAGTTCAGTGTTCATCATGTAGGAATCCATGATGATCTCAGGTCAAAGGGCTTAGTGATATAGTTACATATGAGATAAGCTTATGACTTGTACTATGCAGCTTTCTCATAGTAGGTCGGTCTAGCACCTTGTACTCTTTCAACTGCCTATGACTCTAATTTGTATCTCTATAATTAATCAAAGCCATACCAGTCTTATTTCATCTATGATCCCTCGAAGATAATTGACTAGGGACATCTAGGACAATCACTATAGTTTGTCCAACGATACAGTTATCATAGTGAATATGCAATTGTTATGATAACAAAAGAGAAATTCATTAAATCACAATGTGCATGGTACAATGATTGGCCTTGGGCACAATTTCCAACATCCTCCCACTTGTACTAGGTACAATCATTAATTTGTCTAATTCCCATTGTCTTGATATGACATTCATGCTTTACCTGTGCAAGAGGCTTTGTAAGAGGATCAGCAATATTGTCTTTTCCTGCTACTTTGCATATTTTTATATCACCTCTATCATTAATCTCTCGGATAATGTGGAAATGCTTGAGTATCTGCTTTATCTTTTGGTGTGACCTTGGCTCCTTGCTTTGTGCAATTGCACCACTATTGTCACAAAACAAGTTTATTAGATTTAAGATGCTAGACACTACTCCTAGTTCAACAATAAACTTCCTGATCCAAAAGGCTTCCTTAGCTGCATATGATGCTGCTTTATACTAAGCTTCTATTGCAGAATCAGCTATTGTACACTGCTTTGAGTTCTTTTAGCTCACTGCCCCACTATTTAAGGTAAACATGTAACATCCTAAAACTTCAAATCTAGAAAAATGGATTAATTAAGGGATAAATTAGTTAAAAATATAACTAATTTATTTAATTGTGTTTTTAAGTGGCTAATTAGATTTTTGGGTCATATTTGGCTCTAAATTGAGATAGGATGAAATTCGGATCAAGTCGGGAAGTATCGGGGGGAGCAAAATCAAGTTGTTGCTTGTTACACTGTGAGCCATGGCTTGCGTGGCGTGCGCTGTGGCGCACGACACAGCAGGCAACTTAAATTTTCAGGAATCAGTAGAAAAACTCAGATTTTGGGGTGGAAAACCTAGAGCACGAAGGGGGAAACTTTGGGCACTGCTAGGTCATCAATTTGGGAGGATTTTAAAGATGATTTGAGCCTTTAAACTCTAGGGTAAGTTTCCTACCCTTCTTCTCTACCTTTTCATCTCATTTTCCATGGGATTTGGAAGAGTAAGAATTTGGTCTAATTGGATTAAGCCATGAGTCAATGTTTTGAAGGTTTCTATTGACTCTAAAGGTTTAATTTAGGTGTATTGATCTTGGATATGTGAAAATATGAAGCTACTTTATTGTTTAGTGGAAGTTCGATCAAGCTTTATCTTGATCATGGGGTTTTGAAGTGTGATAAGTTAAGATATTGAATTTTATGTTGTCATAGAGTAGAAGGAGGCTTAAAGGGGTGGTGTGAACAAATTCTAACCTTAACAAGTCTATTTGTTGAGAATTTGAGTGAGAAGTGGGAGAATTGGGAGGTTATTATTAGTTAATGGTGCTTGTGTTAATTGAAAATTAACATATAGTACTTGTTGATGTAGATTGTGGTGTGGGAAGACTTACCTTGACACAAGAAGAAATTTAGTACCACGGGTAACCCTTTTAGTAACAAAGGGGTTGAGTTAACTAGATAATTTGTATTGTTTATTACCTTGTATAAGTTATTCTCAAGTTCTTTTCTATGATTTGTTGAGTATATATGTATAAATTCTTTAAAGGTTAACTATTTTAGAAAAAGTGGAGTATTAGATGTAAAATTCTATATTTTTAAAGTAAATGGAAAGATTTTGTTATACTTGTTTGAAAAGTTGTTTATGCATGGTCAAGTGGAGATATGTAGTGAAATGTGGCATATTAGAGGGTGGGAGGTCACCCTAGTGGAGATAGTGAAGATTAAGTCCATATGGCATTGCTAGCACTTCAAGACGCCAGGTGCAGCATTTACTCTCCTTAGTGCCTGAAAATGGGTGCGGTGTTGGAGACTTACTCTCCTTAGTACCCAAAAGGGTGCGGAGTTGGAGACTATCCTTAGCATCCGTAGGATGCAGTGTTGGAGTAACGACACCCCAATTACTTGTAATAGGAGGAAACAGTAGTCCGAAAGTGGTTTAGGACACCTTGACCAGGTAGTCCTACCATGGATGGTGAGCTTGGAGATAATACATGTGGTTTAGTTCTGTGAAAAAGCCTACTGGTTCGGTCGGGAGTATTGGAGGACCAGATGGTTAAGGATCATTCATGCAAATTTGTGGTGATATTATATGATGTGATTATGTCACTTCTTTTAATGCTTGTTTATAACTTGACTTCTTAATCAATAATGTAGATTATCTTAGTTACTGATATTTTTATCTCACCCTATGGATTATCATTTTACAGGTGCTACTAGTGAGATTAAGCCAAGGAGGGAATAGGGTAGAGGCTAGCATATCTGCTACACTCTTTGTAAAGCCCGATTTTAGTTTGAGTTGTGTACATAAACTTGTTATATGATATTATATGTTGCCAACTAAGAATGCATATCATTTTTATTAGTTGCACTTGTTTCATACTATGTTGTTTTGTATTTTAGCCTAATATGGTATGTGATGTGAATATGTAAGAATTATTGTGGTGATGGGCTAAAATACTAATACAAGTGTAAGGAATGTTTTATCTAAGTGGTGATAATGCATTGGTAGTGTATTATGTGGCAATAGAGGCCAAATAGTGCTTGCAGTGCTAATTGTACATTTTGGCCATATTAGGCAAAATGGCCATTGAGTGGCTAAATTTTGAGTTTGGTATGTTTTTATGTGTTTGATTGGTCGCTCAAGTGTATTTTGGTCTATTAGACTTGGTTCAAACCTTACAATGGGTTAATGGTATAAGTTATGAGTTTTGGGTACTTGCATGGTTGAAAATTTCTTTAAAAAACTAACTTTTTCATCCGAGCGTCTAAAATTCTCATACGGTGTCAGATCATAACAAAACTTATACCATTAGTTAGCTTATTGAATAAGCTTCACATAGGCGCTTAAAGCACTCCAATCGAATATCGAATGTGAAAATGGCAAGCGTTCGAAATTCATCCAGAAAAGCTGTCATGACAGCATTGCTGTCATTGACAAGTGCACCGCGGCACACGGTATAGTAAGGAAACTTGTCTTTCTGTGCCACAAGCCATGGTGCACGGACCACGAGCCATAGTGCATGAACCAAAAAAACTCAAAAATGACATTTTTGGCCCTATTTTGAAGTGGTTTTCTTCCCAAAACTTTTCCATGCTTCCAATACCTATATAAATCATTAAGTTTGAGCTCAAACTATCAATTTAAAGGGTTTTTATGAGATCCTAAATATTCCTCAATTATTTTTAAAGGATTATTAGTTTTAACCCTTATATATATATAATGTGAGATTAGGAGCAAATCCTTGCTCCTAATTATGATTGGATGTTGTGATTGTGTGGTGAATTTTGGTAATGTTAAGGTGAACGTTACAAAACACATATCCTGATTGTGATTTAAGGTCATCCTGATTAGTTTGGAAGCTTGCATCCATGTAACCTATTACAACTGGCTCATCATCCAATCCGTCATATACCAAGAATAAATCCTTAGTCCTTCTTAAGTACTTTAGGATATTATTGATAGTAGTCCAATGATATTCTCCTGGATTTGCTTGGTATCTGCTAGTCACACTTAAGGCAAATGAAACATCTGGTCAAGTACACAGCATGGCATACATGATAGATCCAATTACTGAGGCATATGGAACCTTACTCATGCGATCTCACTGATTTTGTGTACTAGGACACTAGTCTTTGCTGAGATGAATGCCATGAGACATGGGGATGAAATCCCTTTTTGAATCCTGCACACTGAACCTATGTAGTATCGTGTCTATGTATGTGCTTTGACTTAGGCCTATTAGCCTTTTAGATCTATCTCTATAGATCTTAATCCTAAGGATGTAAGTGGCTTCACCTAAGTCTTTCATAGAAAAAGATTTTCCTAACTAAGACTTGACATTTTACAAGGTAGGAATGTCATTCCTAATGAGTAGGATATCATCTACATATAGCATTAGAAATATAAATGTGATGCCATTAACCCTTTTATAAATATAAGGTTCATCAATATTTTGAATGAATCCAAACTCTTTGATTACTTCTTCAAAATGTTGATTCCAGCTCTGAGATGCTTGCTTCAATTCATAAATGGATCTTTAAAGCTTGCACATCTTTCCAGAGTCCTCTAGACGCACAAAACCTTTGAGTTGTGTCATATACACTTCCTCAAGTAGACATCCATTACGGAATGCTATTTTAACATCCATCTGCCATATTTCATAGTCATAATACGCTACAATGGCAAGGAGGATTTTGATTGATTTGGCCATTGCGATAGGTGAAAAGGTTTCATCATAGTCTATACCATGAATTTGGGTGAATCCTTTTGCAACCAATCGTGCTTTGAAGACATTTACTTTGCCATCCATGTTAGTTTTCTCCTTAAAAACTCACTTACACCCGATGGTTTTTATTCCTTCAGGTGGATTAATTAAGGTCCATACCTTATTATCGTACATGGATTGCATTCAGACTTTAAGGCATTTAGCCATTTCTCAGAATTTGGTCCCACTATGGCTTCTTGGTAGGTGGTTAGTTCATTGTGTTCAATAAGCAACACATCACAACATTCATTAATCAAAGTTCCATATCTCTAAAGATGATGCTGTGTCCTATCAGACCTTCTTAGGCCTTGTGTTATTTGAGTAGGCTCATTTACTTCTTGTGAGTCTTCTCAATTTTCCATCGATGACTCTGTACTATTTTGTGGTTCTTGAATTTCTTCAAGATGTATCTTGCTCTCACTGGTTCTTTTAGAGATAAATTCTCTTTCTAGAAAGATACCATTTCAAATTACAAATACTTTGTTATTGGTGGGATTGTAGACATAGTATCCCTTTGTTTCTTTAAGATACCCTACAAAAAAAAACTTTGTGGATTTGGGTGCTAACTTGTCTAAGGCTTGTTTCTTAACATAAACCTCACTTCCCCAAATCTTGAAAAAAAGACAAACTAGGCTTCTTCTCAGTCCATATCTCATATGGTGTCTTCTTAATTGCCTTAGATGGAACACAGTTCAGTGTGAACGTAGCTGTTTCTAGTGCATGGCCCTAAAAGGATAGTGGAAGATCTACTTGACTCATCATGGATCAAACCATATTGCTGGAGGAGTTAATTATGACACTATCCCACAATTTCTTAGATGATCAATGAATTCTTGGCTCAAATATTCACCTCTTCTATCAGATTAAAGAGTTTTAATAGTCTTGCCAAGTTGATTTTGTAACATCCTAAAACTTCAAATCTAGAAAAATGGATTAATTAAGGGATAAATTAGTTAAAAATATGATTAATTTATTTAATTATGTTTTTAGGTGGCTAATTGGATTTTTAGGTCATATTTGGCTCTAAATTGAGATAGAATGAAAATCAGATCAAGTCGGGAAGCATCGGGGAGAGCAAAATCAAGTTGTTGCTCGCTGCGTCATGAGTCGCCTTGCGTGGTATGCGCTATGGCGCACAGCATAGCAAGCAACTTAAATTTTTGGGAATCAGCAGAAAAAATTAGATTTTAGGGTAGAAAACCTAGAGCATGAAGGGGGCAACTTTGGGCACTGCTAGGGCATCAATTTAGGAGGATTTTGAAGATGATTTAAGCCTTCAAACTCTTGAATAAGTTTCCTACCCTTCTCCACTACCTTTTCATCTCATTTTTCATGGGATTAGGAAGAGTGAGAATTTGGTCTGATGGGATTAAGCCATGAGTTAATGTTTTGAAAGTTTCTATTCAATCTAAAGGTTTAATTTAGGTTTATTGATCTTGGATATATGGTAATATGAAGCTACTTTGTTGTTTAGTAGAAGTTGGATCAAGATTTTTATCTTCATCGTGGGGTTTTGAAGTGTGATAAGTTGAGATATTGAGTTTTATGTTGTCATAGAGTAGAAGAAGGCTTAAAGCGATGATGTGCATAGATTCTAATCTTGACAAGTCTATTTGTTGAGAATTTGAGTGAGAAGTGGGAGAATTAGGAGGTTATTATTAGCTAATGGTGCTTGTGTTAATTAAAAATTAACATATAATACTTGTTGATGTAGATTATGGTGTGGGAAGACTTACCTTGACACAAGAAGAGAATTTAGTACCATGGGTAACCCTTTTAGTAACAAAAGGGTTGAGGTAACTAGATAATTTACATTGTTTATTACCTTGTATAAGTTATTCTCAAGTTCTTTTCTATGATTTGTTGAGTATATATGTATAAATTCTTTAAAGGTTAACTATTGTAGAAAAACTGGAGTATTAGATGTAAAATTCTATAGTTTTAAAGTAAATGGAAAGATTTTGTTATACTTGTTTGAAAAGTTGTTTATGCATGGTCAAGTGGAGATATGTAGTGAAATGTGGCATATTAGAGGGTGGGAGGTCACCCTAGTGGAGATAGTGAAGATTAAGTCCATATGGCATTGCTAGCACCTCGGGATGCCAGGTGCAACATTTACTCTCCTTAGTGCCCGAAAATGGGTGCGGTGTTGGAGACTTACTCTCTTAGTACCCAAAAAGGTGCGGAGTTGGAGATTATGCTCCTTAGCATCCGTAGGCTACGGTGTTGGTGTAACGACACCCCAATTTCTTGTAATAGGGGAAAACAGTAGTCCAGAGGTGGTTTAAGACACCTTGGCCGGGTAGTCCTACCATGGATGGTGAGCTTGGGGACCATACATGTGATTTGGTTCTGTGAAATAGCCTACTGGTTTGGTCGGGAGTATTGGAGGACCGAATGGTTAGGGATCATGCATGCAAATTCATGGTGATATTATATGATGTGATTATATTACTCATTTTAATACTTGTTTATAACTTGACTTGTTAATCAATAATGTAGATTATCTTAATTACTGATATTTTTATCTCACCCCGTGTATTATTATTTTACAGGTGCTACTAGTGAGATTGAGCTAGGGAGAGAATCGAGTAGGGGTTAGCATATCTGCTACACTCTTTGTAAAGCCCGATTTTAGTTTGAGTAGCATACATAAACTTGTTATATGATATTATATGTTGTCAACTAGGAATGCATATCATTTTGATTAGTTGCACTTGTTTCATACTATGTTGTTTTGTATTTTAGCCTAATATGGTATGTGATGTGAATATGTGGGAATTATTGTGGTGATGGGCTAAAATACTAATACAAGTGTAAGGAATGTTTTATCTAAGTGGTGATAATGTATTGGTAGTGTATTATGTGGCAATAGAAGCCGAATAGTGCTTGTAGTGCTAATTGTGCATTTTGGCCATATTGGGCAAAATGGCCATTGAGTGGCCAAATTTTGTGTTTGGTATGTTTTTGTTTGTTTGATTGGTCACTCAAGTGTATTTTGATCTATTAGACTTGATTCAAGCCTCACAATGGGTTAATGGTATAAGTTATGAGTTTTGGGTACTTGCATGGTTGAAAATTTCTTTAAAAAACTGACTTTTGCATCTGAGTGTCTAAAATTCTCATACAGTGTCAGATCATAATGAAACTTCTACCATTAGTTATCTTATTGAATAAGCTTCGTGTGGGCGCTTGAATCACTCTAATCGGACATCAGATGTGAAAATGGTGCGTGTTTGAAGTTCGTCCAGAAAAGCTATCATGATAGCATTGCTGTCATGAACACGTGCGCCACAGCACATTTTACGCAAGCCGCGGTGCACGGTATAGTGAGAAAACGTGGCATTTTGTGCCACAAGCTGCGGTGCACGGACCACGAGCCACGGTGCATAGACCAAAACACTCAAAAATGACATTTTTGGCCTTGTTTTGAAGTGGTTTTCTTCTCAAAACTTTTCCATGCTTCTAATACCTATATAAATCATTTAGTTTGAGCTCAAACTATCAATTTAAAGGGTTTTTATGGGATCCCAAATATTCCTCAATTATTTTTAAAAAATTATTAGTTTTAACCCTTTTATATATAATGTGAGATTAGGAGCAAATCTTTGCTCCTAATTATGATTATTTGTTGTGATTGTGTGGTGAATTTTGGTAATATTAAGGTGGACATTAGAGATTTTGTACTTCATTTTGGAATAATTTGAACATTTCAAAAGATTCAGATTTGTGTTTTATTAGGTAGATGTATCTATATCTACTGTAGTCATCAATAAAGGTAATGAAGCACAAATAACCCTCTCTAGCAGTTGTACTCATTGGTCTACATACATCTATATGTATAAGTCCCAATAAGCCATTAGACCTTTCACTATGCCCAGTAAAAGGTGCTTTTGTCACCTTTCCTAATAAACAAGATTTACAAGTGTCATAAGATTCAAAATCAAATGAGTTGAGAAGTCCATCTTGATAGAGCTTGGAAATATATTTCTCATTTATATGGCTGAGACAACAATGCCATAGGTAGGTTGGATTCAAATCATTTGATTTGATCCTTTTGGTAGTTACATTATAAATGTCTTTATTACTAGGATGTTCCAGATTTAAAAGATAATGACTAAAATGCAAATCACCATTAGCATAAAAAATGTCATTTCGATAAATAGAAAATTTGTCATTCCCAGTAATGAAAGTAAAACCTTCCTTATCCAAATAAGAAAGAGAAATAATGTTGCTACTCCAAGCAGGAACACAACAGTAATTGTTCAAAACTAACAAAAGCCCACTGGGCAAAAGTAATTCATAAGGGCCTACAGCTAAAGTAGTAACTCTTGCTTTATTTCTAACTCATAGGTCTACTTCGCCCTTCATCAACTTTCTATTGTTTCCGAGACCGTACACATTTGTACAAATGTGAGAACCACATGTAGTATCTAATACCCATGTAAAAGAAGTAGAAAGGTGAATGTCTATAACATAAATATCTAAAGGAGTAGCCCTACTATCCTTCTTTTTTTTCAGATCTTTTAGGTAGAGCTTGCAATTCCTCTTCCAATAACCTGGTTTATTGCAAAAGAAGCAAACTCCTTCCTTTGGAGGCTTTGCCTTCATGGCTGGAGGCTTGGTTTTGGGCTTGTTTGACTCTTTGGTCTTACCATCTAAGCTTTTATCCTTTCCCTTGCCCTTGCCTTTACCTTTCTTTTTCATACCCTTTCCTTTTTGAACCATCAAAATAGTGCTATGCTTTTTCTTAATGTTTTGCTCAGCAGTTTTAAGCATCCCATGTAGTTTAGAAATGGATTTCTCCATGTCATTCATGTTATAGTTCATAACAAACTGGTCATAACTTTTTAGGAATGAGTTCAAGATCAATTTTATAGCTAACTCTTGGCTTAAGGGAAATCTAAGCTTCTCAAGGTGATCAATATAGCTATTCATCTTTAAAACATGAGTGCTAACTGATGCATCCTCAAACATCTTGCAGGAGTGTAAGGCCTTTGTGGTCTCATACCTCTCTTGCCTTGCCTGTTACTAGAACATTTCCTTAAGATGTACAATCATTTCATGAGCCTCCATGTGTTCCAAATCTCTTTGACGTTCTAGAACCATAGTAGCTAGCATTAGGCATCCTACATCCACCGAGTCATTGGTGCTTTGTGTAGGCATCCCTTTGAGCTCTTAGAGTGTTAGCCATAGGCTCCTTAGAAATGGGTTCATCCTGGACATAAGCCTTTCTTTCTTGCTTGAGAACAATTCTCAAGTTTCTAAACCAGTCAAGAAAGTTCATCCCATTGAGTTTGTCCTTCTAAAGGACTGATCGCAATGATAGTGTAGCATTGTTACTAGTCGACATGATTCTACAATAAAATACACAAAGTTAATTTTATATCTGCCACTAAAACTAACAACCCTCAAATTTGATTAGTGGGCTAAGACCCATATTTTACTTAAATTTAAGTCCACTTTGGCAGAACGCTTAAAATTAAGTTAGTTAGGTAGGTAATTCATTTACCAATTATATCACATGTAACTCTTAGATCTTTATGGGATTCAATCTTCATATGATTCGGCATGTTCAATCCCATCTAATGCCTTGAGATCCAAAACTATTTTGAAAATCTCAATTAAGTCAAACAATAATAAATCTTTGTGACTAGCACCATTACTCACGCTTGTCTCACCAAGATAACCTAAATGTATCCACTTTGTTGGATCCTACATTTGAGTGATCTAGATTTTGACAAGTATTCATTAATTGATGACATTATGACTTAAGATTTTGATTAGAGAGTTTGATTTATTAATTTAATAAATGTGTAAAGTAAAAATAGTTGTATCTCATACAAAATCATACATATTATGATATAAATCAAAAGCATAATTAAACATGACCCAATATGGCTCACCTAACCTATGTCCATCCCAAGCTAATGAGAGAACCCCTCTACAAAGATAAATTATATCAAGAAACCTCATTTGTTCATATGAGGGGATGGAGATGAGAAGAGAATGTACATTCAAAGTTTATAGAAAGAGGCACGACACGCAGGCCATATTTAAATTTTACAACCCTTGTAAAACTAAAGTCATATGTGTTACCATACCCAAACAACTTCAAGGCAAAGAAAACACAATAAATAAATAATTCATATATAATAAAAGGCTATAAATTGTGAATTAGGTTGTGTTATGCAGAGTTAGCCATGATGGTCCTAGAGCTTTTGAAAAGCTTATTCTCTTTAAATGAGTTGCTGCCTCAAACCCTTTGGATTCATCAATCATATTGACAATCTAGCCTAAACCATATAAGAACATGAACGAACAATAATGACATTGAGAATGCACATTATATGGACAAACATTAGTCATATTGAGAACGCACATCATATAGCTAAATATCAATCATATTAATTTATTTAATTATAAATTTGAATATATATAAAATGAGTTTATAGATATATATATATATATATATATGTTTCGAAAATATCACATGAAAAACATATATAGAATTCAAAATGTCACATATAAATTTTAGAAATCTTAAAGCAACGTTCATCCAAAAAAGTTCATCACATGAAGATTTAAGAACGTAATCAACCAAAACCTAACTTAAATGAAAATTTAACTTGGCTCTGATACCACTGTTGAATAGGGAGGCACAGCAGAAGATTAAAATTTTAAAGTCCCTATCCTGATATGGACCGAACGAACTCATTTAAGTCAACATGGATAGAAGAGTTACCTTTCTAATTCTTTAAAGCTAGCGCACATTTGGATCTCAGGAGTGGACAACGCAAATCTGCTCCCTCTACCAATATCTACACGAACAGCTCTCTAACTAAAATTGAACATTATAGCTCGAGTTAGGCTGTTCTTATGTGTGACCTTGTAAGCCCATATAAAATTGATAGTGGGCTAATTACGCTATTAACCCATATGTTACAAGTGGCCTCTAGCAAAATATATCAACTACCCAATTCACATGGGAATCGATGATCCAATGTAACTTGTTATGCAACTATATCACATCCCTTTTGTCACACAATATTTCAGTCACGTATGAGACATGTCATTGTCATTCTCCTTTACCTGACCATTACTTTCTCGATCTCTGAGTAGACTAACAATAGCAATGGAAAAAACCTTTCCATTGTAGTATGGCCATACATTTTCTCAGTCTTACTCATCGAGAGGCCCAATAATATCTCTCACTTAATGTGAGGGACAAATTTCATATTGACCACTCATATTCCTCTATATGAATATCACTAAACTCAATCATAGCCTTTATGATCACCCAATCAAAGGTGACTTTTGACCAGGTCAAAGTTCAGTGGTCATCATGTAGAAATCCATGATGATCTTAGGTCAAAGGGCTTAGTAATATAGTTACATATGAGATAAGCTTATGACTTGTACCATGCAGCTTTCTTATAGTGGGTCAGTCCAGCACCTTGCACTCTTTCAAGTGCCTATGACTTTAATTTGTATCTCTATAATTAATCAAAGCTATACTAGTCTTATTTCATTTATGATCTCTCAAAGATAACTGATCAGGGACATTTAGGACAATCACTATAGTTTGTCCAAGGACAGTTATCATAGTGAACATGCAATTGTTATGATAACAAAAGAGAAATTCATTAAATCACAATGTGCATGGTATAATGATTGGCCTTAGGACACAATTTCCAACAGAGTGGTTACTTGAAAAGTTAAAACACGAGTACCAATAGCAGATTGCATTTCTTGACATGACGACGTATAAGGAAATGTGCCACAAGCTGAGAGTAGCTGTAAGACATGGTAGAGAGGCAAATGCCGAGAGGAGGTGAGATAATATGGGGAGATTCTCATTCCCTTTAAGTCTAACAGGTAGAATTTTGAAGATGCCTAGGTTTAGTACCAGCAGTTCTAGTTCATCAAGATGGAGAGGTTTTATTAAAAGGTCTCAGTCTCAACTTATGCAGAGAGGGTCAATGTAGAGAAGTGGGGGTGCGAGGATTGGACCTCCATAATCTTCGAGGCATGTATTGAATATTCTAGTGCCGACTTTGAGTACTAGAAGGACACCGCAATGCAAAATTTATGACTGATCTCATCTAGAAAGATGTTGGACTTACTTCAAGTGTCGCAAGTCGAGACATATAGCGAGGCAATGCTCGAAGGGCAGAGTTGAGGGGACTGAGTAGCATTCCACTATCCCTGGTCGAGTATTTGTAATCATGTAGGAAGAGGCTAGAGCATCTTCGAACCTGATCATAAGTATGATTTTTGTTTTTAGTCAAAGTAGAGGCACTATTTGATTCAAGTACCACTCATTCCTTTATGTTTGATGAGTGAGTGGATAGATTGAATCTATCATTACAAGAACTATCTATGCTTATTAGAGTGACGATGCCTTCTAGATCATCTAGTATTATAAATAGAGCATGTCAAGGTGTGGAGATTTGATTTAATGATAGAGTTTCCAAGATCAATGTAATTTGTATTCCTATGAAAGGAATAGATGTGATTATTGGCATGGATTGGCTAGCAACGAATAATGCTACACTCAATTGTGCTAAAAAAGTGCTATCACTATCGGTGTTGTATGTAATAATGGATTCTTCAAAATAGCTTAAGTTATTGTCAGTGGTTAGTGCAGATAAATTAATCTAGAAAGGTTATAATGCATATATGGTGTTCTTTACATCCAGCATGATGTATCATGGTGGAATTGAGAAGATTAGAGTAGTAAGTAAGTTCCCTAAGGTATTTTCAGATGAAGTGATGGGATTACCTCTTGGAAGGGAAGTAGAGTTCCTATTGATTTGGTTCCTAGAACTAAACCAATATCATAGGCCCCGTATAGAATGTCACTATTAGAGTTAGTTGAGTTAAAGAAGCAGATTAAAGACTTGCCAGACAAGGGATTCATCAGATCGAGCGTCTCACCTTGGGGGTTGCTAGTATTATTTGTAAGAAAGAAGGATAGTAGTTTGCATCTTTGTATAGACTATCGGCAATTCAATAAGGTAACTATAAAGAACAAGTATCCTTTACCAAGGATAGATGATCTTTTAGATCAATTAGCTAGTGTCTCAGTCTTTGCCAAGATAGATTTGAGGTCAGGGTATCATCAATTAAGAGTCAGTGTAATGGATGTACCCAAGATAGCTTTCGAAACTCGGTATAGCCATTATGAATTTTTAGTTGTGCCACTTAGCTTAACCAATGTGCTTGTAATGTTTATAGACTATATGAATCAAATCTTTAGGCCATATCTGGATCAGTTCGTTGTAGTCTTTATAGACGACATCCTAATTTATTTTGAGGATGAAGAACAACATACAAAGTATTTGAGGACGGTGCTCCAGATTTGGAAAGATAAGAAGTTGTAATAATGCCTTCACTAACATTACCATGCAACCCTTTACATAACTACTAATCAAAATAATTAACTTTGAAAACTACAGATCCTAATATGAAACTTTTAAAAAACTCTTTATAGAAACCATAAACATTATTTAGAATAGCACATAGCAGAAGCATAAGTCATAAATACATCAACTCACAACTCAAAACAGTCTAATTCATATAAAAAATGGGCCGTGCGCTGTGGCTCTTGCCATATGCTATAGCACATATGGCACAGAGACCATAATTGCCTACTCTGTGCCATGTACTGTGGCATGTGAATACATGCTATGGCACACATACTTGACTCTACTATCATACAGTAATTTATGGTGTGAACTTCAAATGTGCACTATTTCCACATCTGATATCTGATTAGGATGGTTCAAATTCAAGTTCCCACACAAGGCTTATTTCAAAATATAACTAATGACATTAGTTTCATTTCAATTTGATATCTCGTTTAAAAGTTGGACACTCGAGTGCATTTTAACCATTTTATATCAAAATTGACCACTCAAGCATCACTGATTAAAACCATATGTTATTAGCCACTTTTTAGACCTTGATCACATCCAAATAGACAATATACACCTGACTGACCAATTATATATACAATATAACACATATACACATAAATGGCCTATAAACTGCTCATAACACACTTTTTGGGTAAAAATAACATTTCTTCACATTCATTTCCTTACAAGGCCACATCCATCATATACATCTCACACACCACCATGCCATAACCATATATACTCAACCAGTAGCTTGCATGACCATTCTCACCATTTGCACATATAAACACATAAAGGGCTAGGATATGATTCACACAAAGATACACACATTCACAACTACACATATGTTTATGCTACACACATGTTCTTATGGCAACTTATGTGCAAAATCACTACTATACTTTCAAATTCATTATATAAATTCTTACAAAAGGCTTTAGTGAGAGATATCAACTCAGCCTATGTCTTTCTCTTTTGCACTAACACTACCAAAATCTAAAAAATATAAATAACCACAAGTGAGATAAAATCTCAGTAATCAATATAGTTCATTCAATTTATTAGCACAAATAACTATTTCAAAATAGTAAAAACCAAAGTATAACATATGTGTTTATCATAATAGCTTAACTCATCACTTTTCTTATATAAATCATTTTCACACACTAGCATGATCATCTATCCACTGATCCTCCAAAGCTCCTTGATATGAAATCATAAGCTCTAATGGATCAATCACTCATTGACCTGAGCACATTTTCAATGGTTAGAAACACCCATCAAAAGGTATTATATCCCACCTATGGACTATGGTTTCCCTTATGTCACACACTTGTGATAGAGGTGTCTTTGACTCTTAACCACATCCTAAGGGGCACTAGAGAGTTTCCATACTGCCCGAATGTCCCATGGTAATAGTCCCATCATATGCTGTACTGGATTACCAATGGTACCAGCCAATAATATGCTACACCGGATGTCCCATGGTGCCAACCTCACCATATGGATTTTTTTCACTCATATCTCCACACATACATACCCACACATAACCTGGGTGAACTCCCACCCCCTATGATCATATTCTTTACACAATTTATCTCAATTCCACACTTCCATACCATATATATATATATATATCAAATAAAGTCAAAAATTATTAAAGTTTCCTTTCACCAATCTAATTTCATGCTAAAATTATTCACAATACAAAACCATGCACAAAAAGTATTAAAACCACAATTTCACAATTATACCATTAATTTTTTACACAGTTATAATGTTAAAAACATAATAAACTATATGGTTATCTCAACCCTTCTATCCAATAGAAAGGGTTACCTATGTTCCACAACTCTATTCAAGCTTCTTTTGCTATTAAGCATCACAAGCTAGAATCTATGCAAAATTGGCAAACCCAAGTCAACCTTACCATTGACAAAAGTGCCTATTATTGCATTCAAGCACTTAATCACTATCATTGCCCTAATCATATTCATTCATAAGAACTATAGCCAATTTCTACTTACAACATGCATTAACTTCCTTACAATCAAATTTTTTCTCACTGCTCTCTCTCTCTAAAATAAGGTAAATTGTGCTTATAGCTTCAAAGCTTTATCGTTCTGATATAAACCAGTTACAAAGTACTAGTTTAGTTCTAGAGGACCTTTCTATTACTATAGGGTAAGAAATCAACTCCTTAAAACTTTCAAATTTCAATTTCTCACTAATTAAAACTAAGAAAAAATCAAGGTAGAACTAAAGGTTAAGGTAGTACAAGACTTACCTGATAAGTAATAGGTCAGAAAAGCCATTCTTGCTCTTAAAACTTAATGCCCTAATAGACCACCTTCTCTTCTCCACACTTGATCTCGTTTCTCTTGCTCTTGAAACTTAATGCCCTAATAGTTACCCATGTACTTTATATATCTAGTACAACTCTTTACAAGCCTCCTTTCTCACTTTATATGAAAATTAGGTCAATCTACACAATTAGTACAATTAGTCAATTGATCTAATCAACCAAAAACACTTAATTATCAATTTAAGCTATAACTAGCCAATCATTTCTTTCCACTTAACCACTCTATGTCCATTATCACTCAAACACCACTTTACATCACTTTAAATGATCCTACTTTACTTTCACATGATTTCCTCCTCATTTCTCTCTAATTTAGGACCAAATGGAGCCTAAAGCTTCAAAGCTCTATCATTCAACTCTAAACTAGTCACAAAACTTTAATTGACTCTTGAGAACCTCTTTATTGCTATTGGGTATGATACTAACCCCTTAATTTCCCTAATTCAATTTCTCTATAACTCATACTAAAAGAAATTATAGTATATTCAAGGGTAAGGGCTATATGAAGCTTACCCAACAAGTTACCGATCTGAGATGCCTTCCAATTCCTAACAAACCTTTTCCCTAGCATAAAGATGACCTCCTTTTCTCTCCTTTCATATGTTTTCTCCCTTTTCCTACTAAACTCATGAGCTAATTCATGACTTATCAGATCATTTTCTGTGCCAAGCACTACCGTACATGGTACAGTGAGGGAAATCCTCATTGTGCACGTGCTTCATTTTGAGACACGATTCTTCCATCCATATCTTCTAATTCAACATCCCAAATATCCAAAATATCAAGTAATCATCCAAATTTCTAATCATCTACTAATTATTAATCTACCCCTGACTAGCATCTACTTACAAGATTAGAAAAATCATGATGTTACAATTATCATAGGACATTCGAGCAATTTGGCAACTCCCTAATACTTGTGAGGGTGCAGTTAGGAGTCAATGACACCCCTATCATATGTTAGTGTGAAGGGGGGAAACTATAGTCAGAAAGTGGGATAGAATACCTTTAGCTAAGTGTTTCTAATAAGGAAGGTGTGCTCAGGTCAATATGTGATTGATCCATTAGAGCCTTTGGTTTCAAGTTAGGAGTTAAATGATTAGTGGATAGATGATCATGCTAGTATTTTTGAATGGGAAAAAGTATTTAAAAAAGGAAAAAATTATGTTTATACATAGCATTTAACTATTGCTTTAGTTTTGTTTACTTATATATAGTTATCTGTGTTAATAAGCATTTAATGAACTTTTTTGATTATTGAGATTATTATCTCACCTATGGTTATGTATATTTTTATAGGTTCTAATACTAGTGATGAGAAAGGGAAAGATTTGGGTTAAGATTAGAGATTTCTCATTAAAAGCTCATTGTAAGGATTTGGTGTAATGACTTTGTGATATAAAGTACATTTGTTTATATATAAGTTGCCATAAGAATTTGTACATGTGCATAGTTTTATTAACGTGTATGTATGTGTAACTTTTGAATTTTGGTCCTATCTGGTATATGTACGTGACTAAGGTTGTTACTACCTTAGCAAAATAATACTAAGTTACATTAATGGAGTGATAGTGTGAACCTAAGTCATTCTTTTATGAAGAGGCTTAGTTGAAAAATTTAAGTTGAAGTGTGCTACAAGATAAGAGTGATTTGGGATAGATTTAACCTCAAAATTAAATAAGCTATTTAACTTAATTCTAGAGGGAATGAAATGGGTGTGTGTTAACCTATTGAAAGTAAAAACTCCTATGTGGATTTGGTCATCTATCCTTATTTGATTATAACCTAGCTAGTGTGGTCTCCTCTCTCTTCTCTTTGGT
>NW_026555340.1:106276-116276 GCF_029017545.1 Prosopis cineraria | reverse complement strand
TTTTATCTCACCCCTGTGGTTACATGTTTTTAGGACCAGGAAGTCATCAGGGCAAGGGAAGAGTCTGGTCCAGCTTGAGTTGTGAAGTCGTACACTCTAAGTTTGTGTAAATGAGTTTCCATAGGGTTGCATGCATGTTTTGAATAGAGATTTGTGAAATCTAGCCCGATTATGTATATATGTATTGGTTAAAACAAATGACTATGACTTGTGAATATTGTGTTGAAATGGTTGTTTGTGTTGGTGAATTCTTAGCTAAGAGACAAATTATGATGAAAGGAGTAATTTAGGATTAAGAATATATTGTAAATATGATTGTATATGAATGTTTTGAGAAATAGCCAAGTTGGCTAAGTTATGCCAAAAAATGGCAAAGAGTGTAAAGTTAGTGAATTATGAAAATTGACCGTAAAAGGGTCAAATTTTGATATATGAGTATGGTTGTGTTTAATCATGGTCAATTAGGTGTATTAGACCCTTTTGGACTTGATTCAAGGCCTAATATAGTCTAACGAGAAAAAAGGAATCGATTTGAGTGCTTAGGGGTGCAAAAAATTTCAAAAAAAGTTACTTTTTGCACTCGAGTGTTCAAATTTTGATCAGACTATTAGATCATGTCCAAACATATCTCATTAGTTAGTATACGAGTTAAGCTACATGTGGGCGCTTGAATCACTCCAATCGAATGTCATGTGAAAACAGTATACACCGAAAGTTCATCACTTTTGCTGTCAAAATGATAGTAGAAAATCAGATAGGCATGCCATGGTGCATGGTGACACATGTCGTGGTGTACGAAACAAAAAGGGTGAGTGTGTGGCTCTGTACCACATGCCACGGTACACGTACTACACACCATGGCGCACAGACCATTTCTTAATTTTAATTTGTGATGAAATGCATGATATTAGGGTAGGAATGCTGGTGGGTTATGTCCACTATGTATTAGAGGAGTATATGATTTGCTTACACCATATATTTCTGTGATTATATTGTGAATTGAATGATTTTGCAAAATGAGTCTTTAGCCAAAGATTTTAAAATGAAATTTGATTATTATGATTGATGTGAGTTAATGGTAACACCATAATATTCTCATATATTAAGTGGATATAAAAGGAGGTTACATTTTGATATCAATTTCTTGACTTTCGAGACTTAATTGTTATTGATGCATTCATTTAGATATGGCAACTTATCCTTGTTAATTACTCAACTCTTTCCCTGATGCCCTTTGTGTTTCATATTTTTGTCCTTAGGAAGGGAAAAAAATAATACAGTATGATAGGCACTCGTGCTAGAACTGCAGTGTCTAGACAAGTTGTAGAGGAGGAGTAGGAGCCAGAAGTTCAATCGGTTTAGCCATAAAGGGATAGATGTGATAAGCTACTGGAAGAGCTCAGAGATATAGTGGTTGACATAAGACAAACTATTAGGGATCATGACACGATCCTAAGGGGTAGAGAGCAAGAAGAGAGAGTTGAAGCTCAGAATATCCCAGTACAGGAAACACATAGTAGACTTGGACCATCTCAAAATTCAGGTAGCAAACCAGAGATTCCGAGCATTGATTCATCTATTGATCGTGCTTGGAAGATGTTTGTTCGGTTCAATCCATTGATGTTTGATAGAAGTATAAGGGAAGGTGAAGCAGAATTATGGATAGAGTGAATGGAAACCATCTCTGAGCTAGTAAATGTGCTTTAGAGCAAAAACTAATCTTGGCCACGGTGCCGTTGGTTAGTGCTGCTATAAGGTGGCAAGAATCTGTAAGGCCAACTGGTGGTATTTGGTTGAGCTGGGATGAGTTCAAGAGAGTATTCTTTGATCAACACTTTCTAGTCTCATTAAGAACCAAGAAGGAAGAGGAATTTCATGCTTTCAGGTAAGGAGACTTGGATGAGGAAGAGTTCATAAGAAGATTTAGTGACTTATCAGCTTACTCCATATATCTCCAATATAGTAATGACTCAAAGTGGAAGGTTGAGAGTCGGCAATAGATAGCACTGCTTGATGTGATGACTTATGAGGAGATGTGCCATAAGCTGAGGGTAGTAGTGTAATATTCTCACTCTACTAAACATAATTAACCAATATGGTTCATGGTAATTAAAGATTTAACTCAAAAAGGTGATTATAAAACTTAAGTTCTAATTCAAGGGATCCCAAGTTTTGTAAATAACAATGAGTTTAAAACAATAAAATCCTTTATAACAGAGTAAAAATAAGTTAAGGAAGCATGGGATACCTTAGAAGACTGAAAGAAATCAAAAACGACTCTTATAATGTGTGACAAAGTAATACGTCGTGGCGTGTTACTCAGGCGCCGTGCGCCATGGCATGTTGCATGAAAATTCAATTGATTCTACTGTCATTTGATAGCAGAATTGGGGAACTTTTGACACTCACTGATTCTCTGTCAGATGTCCAAATGACATTATATAGGTGTCTATAGAAAGCTCTTTACATGAACTAGTTAATGGCGTAGGTTTTCACTTTCAAAACAAGTCACATCGGGAAGTTGGACACTCAAACACATTTTAACCACTTTTCCTAACTTTCACACAAAATGGGTGTCCAAAACCCTCAACAAGTGTCAAAAGCTTTTTCTAACACCTGAACCATATCCATTGGACCTAGGACTACAAGTACAACAGTCACAAGCACTAAAACAATAGTATAACAAAAATTTGCTCTTAACCCCATTTTACCAAAAATAAAGGGGGAGATAAATTGTCATTACATTTCACCCAAATCATTCAAAATATATTCAAATCTTCATTTCTACACGTGCACTAGTATTTTGGCCCTATAAACATATATATTTCAACATACACAAATACTTAGGACCTAAAATGCAAATCAGACAATTACAACAACAAAATAGTGCAAGTGAGATAGCATGCAATCTAGAATTGGCAAACATATACCATTACACAAAATAAACTAAGCTAGAGGCATATAAAAAGGAATATGCTAATTCATAGCCTCTTGAGCCAGAGATAGAGCTTGAAAAGTGATAGATGAAAGGAGTGAGTTTAGCCACTCAGTAACTAAGGTTAAACCTATCCTATATAGTTATATATATCAATTACAAGCCAAGTACATGCATATGAAACCAAGCACTTGAAAACATGTTCACACACATATCATAACTCATCTTTTCTCATTAATAACATTTTTGTCTCACATGTATTAGGTACATTGTTACCATATTCTCATATATATGACCATGACCCCTTATTCACGCAATTTGCCATGACTCAACATGTGTGACACATCATATATTTGTATAAGAAATGACCAACCACAACCTTATACCCTCCTTATTTCTTCAGACTAAAACCGTGGGCTATAACGTTGAAGAGGGTTCCATCCGTGTGACTAGACTACCCAAGCTTACCAATTGTGAGGTGTAACTCAGCTAAAGATTACATGACTTACTCTTAGACCACGGCTTCCTCCATTCTTAAATCTCTAGGGAGTCTCATACCCTAGACTATTCTCCTCAGTGAATTAGTAGAGATAGCTAGGTTTTAATCCCTCAACAAACTATGGGACAGTCTCTTGACAAACTGTGGGACAAGGCTATATCCTTGTGCGCTAGAGGGTAGCCTAAATACCATATAGTTTTTCTTTACTCCTAATCCCTAGGCGATCCCTGCCATTAATCATGCCATAATCAATACTCACTCATTTTTATACTTTCATTTTCATTTACTTATTATCACCACAATCACGTTGGGCTAATGACCATGGGATATCCAAGTACACATCAATTTCTTATCTTTCACTTATAACACTTACACCTACTTTTCAATCACAATTGCTCATTTACAACACATTTCAAGCCACAATAACTTATGCACATTCAATTTTTCATATACTTATCGAAACTAGCACATGCTTTTCACATTGAAAATCAACCCGTGTATGCCACACTCACAATAGAAATCAATTTACAATCAATTAATATATAACTATCTAAAGTAGAGTTTTCCTCAGTTACCTCAAACCTTTGAGAGGTCAAAGATTACCCCTCAATCTACTAGCTTCCAAGCTTGAATTTTTCAATCCAATAGGTGACCAAGAGCCAAAAACTACAATCAACTAAGTTGAATTTCATTAATATTACCAATTCAAGTATTTAAACCTCAATCCTCTACTTCTAAATTTCTCAATGTTCCCTCTTCATGAGTTTGAGCCTATCCATTAGGTTTATTATCTATCTTTAATCCCCAATAGCATTAATAAACCATTAAATTTCTATTAATTGCATCACAATCTTCCAACCACCCATAATATATAAGATTTTTGGATATTAGTGGTGCCCAACAACCCAAGACACTAAAAAATTCATTATACTAGGTTTAGATACTCTAATCTACTCCCATTAACTCCATTTGAATCAATAAATTTAGACCCATAACTCATATGGATCGAAAATTCACTACTACTATCAAACTCTAACTATAAACTCATAAATGTGGAAGAGGTGGAGAGATTAAGAAGTATGGTACTTACCTTAGGTGTTTGTAACCTCCAAAATACTCTCAATATTGTCTACTAGCAAACCCTAATATAGCATTGATGTATCTCTCTGTTTTCTCTTTTCTCTTCTTTCATTTTTCTATCTTATTTTTGCCACTGAGATCTGCAAAAAATGGCCATGCACCATGACAGACGCATAATGCATTGCAGTGCATGGCATAGAGAAGTCATCCCTCATATCATAAGTATCTGTGCACTATGGTAAACGATCTCCATGCTGTGACGTATGGCACAGCAATATCAACTCTTCTTTTTCTTCTCCTTTTGATGCTTGAGTCCCTTACCTTAGTACCAAACCCATAATTTAGGCTAAAATACAATCAAATATGCTTATTAGACCTCCCTGGCCAATACCACCTAAACTTACTTAATTACCCTAATTAGGTTTAATAAATCAGGTGATTAAAAACTAGGATGTTACAAGCAGCTAGGCGTGGTAGAGAGGTAGATGCTAGAGGAGGCGAGATAGTATGGGGAGGTTTTCATCTCATTTGGGTCTGACTGGTGGAATCTTAAAGAATCCCAGGTTTAGTATGAGTAGTTCAAGTTCTTATGGTGGAAAAGGTTTCAGTCGAGGATTGCAATCTCAGTCTATGCATAGAGGGTCAATGTAGAGAGGTGGAGATGGGAGAATTAAGCCTCCATAGTCTTCAAGGAAAGCATCGAATGTTCCAACTCTAATTCTGAGTACTAGAAGGATGCCCCAGTGTAACATATATGGCAGATCTCATCCAAGAAGATGTTAGGCTTGCTACAAGTATGGTAAGTTGGGTAATGTATTGAGGCAATACCTATAAGGTAGAGTTGAGGGGATTGAATAGAGATTGATGGTTCCTAGCTGAGTATTCATGGTTATACAGGAAGAGGCCAGAGCATCTCTAAATTTGATTAGGGATATGATTTAGTGACAACACCTTCTGGGTTGTCTAGTATTACAAGTCAAGCTTATCAGAATATAGAGATTCAATTTGAAGATAGAGTTTTCAAGATCAATACGATTTGTATTCCTATAAAAGAAATAGATGTGATAATTGGCATAGATTAGCTAGCAGTCAATAATGCTATGCTTGATTGTGCCCGAAGGGTGGTTTCACTACTAGTGTTGTGTGCATTTGTGGATCCTCAGAGCAACCTAAATTTCTATCGATAGTGAGTGTTGAGAAGTTAATCCAGCAAGTTGTGATGCCTACATGGTATTCTTTGCAGCCAACACAGTGTATGATGGTAGGATCAAGAAGATTGGGGTAGTAAGTGAGTTCCCAAAGGTATTTTCAGAAGACATAATTGGATTACCTCTTGAAAGGGAAGTTGAGTTTTCAATTGATTTGGTTCCTAAAACTAAACCAATATCAAAGGCCCTTTATAGAACATCACCATCAAAATTAGTTAAGTTAAAAAAGCAGATTGAAGATTTGCCAGAGAAGGGATTCATCAGACAAAGTGTATCACCCTGTGGATCACTGATATTGTTTGTGAGAAAGAAGGATGGTAGTTTATGATTGTGCATCGATTACCAGAAATTGAACAAGGTAACTATAAAGAACAAGTATCCTTTACCAAGGATAGATGATCTTTTAGATCAGTTAGCTGGTGCCTTAGTCTTTTCTAAGATTGATTTTAGGTCAGGGTACCATCAATTGAGAGTTAATGCAGTAGATATACCCAAGACAGCATTCAAGACTTGGTATAGCCATTGTGAATTCTTGGTTATGCCATTTAGTTTGACCAATGTACCAGTAGTAGTGTTTTTAGATTATATGAATTGAATCTTTAGGCCATACTTGGATCAATTTATAGTGATCTTCATAGACGACATCCTGATCTATTATGAGAATGAGGAGCAACATGCAAGGCATTTGAGAATGGTACTACAGATTCTGAAAGATAAAAAGTTATATGCTAAGCTTAGCAAGTGTGGGTTTTAGTTGAGAGAAGTGAGATTTTTAGGACACATGGTGTCTATGGATAGAATTTCAGTAGATCTACATAAGGTTAATGTAGTGTTGAAATGGAAATGTCCTAGTTCAGTTAGAGAGATACATAGTTTTTTAGGATTAGCTGGTTATTATCGATAATTTATCGAAAGTTTTCCTATATAGTTTCTTCTTTGACTAAGCTAACTAAAAGATTATCTTTATATATAGGATGACCGATGTGGTATAGCACCAGTGTTGATTATCCCTAATCTAAGATTACCTTATGAGGTATACATGGATGCATCTTTGAAAGGTCTTGGTTGTGTCTTGATGCAAGATAGTCGAGTTATAGCCTATGCTTCATGACAATTGAGGCTACATAAAGAGAACTATCTTATACATGATTTAAAGGTTGCATTAGTTGTGTTTGCTCTAAAGATTTGGTGCCATTATTCTATGGTGCAGTATTTACTGTGTTTAGCGACCATAAGAGTTTGAAATACCTAGTGGATCAAAAGCAGCAGAATATGAGATAGAAGAGGTGGATGGAGCTTCTTAAAGATTATAACTTTAAATTGAAATATCATCCAAGTAAAGCTAATGTGGTTGCTAATACATTGAATCGAAAGAATTTGCATGTAGCAAGTCTAGTGGTGCGAGAGTATAGATTAATGGAGTCTTTTGTTGAGTTGTAGCAAGATGTGCCACTAAAGGCATTAGTTGGTGCCTATGCCACTGAGATTAGCAATGATTTTTGGAAGGAATTGAGAATGGCACAACTAGAGGATGAGAGTCTCTTGAGGATTAAATAAGAGATTGAAGCAAATCAAGCTGTTGATTTTAGTTTTAGTAATGATGGTTTTGTGGTTTATTGAGACAAGATTTGTGTGCCTAAAGATGTTAATATGAGAATAGTTATCTTGAATGAAGCTCACTATAGTAAGTACATGATCCATCCAAGAGCTAAAAGATGTACCAGGATATGAAGTAGTATTGGTGGTGGCCTGGTATGATGAAAGATGTAATGGAGTTTATGACTCGGTGTTTGACTTTTCAAAAGGTTAAGATAGAGCACCAAAGGCTAGTAGGAATGTTACAACTGTTGGATATTCCTAAGTGGAAATGGGAGAGCATTTTCATGGATTTTATAACTAGGTTGCCAAGAACTCAATCTGGACATTATGCCATTTGGTCATAGTTGGTAGACTTACTAAATTAGCTCATTTCTTAACAATTCAAATTAGTGATCCTCTGGAGAAGTTAGCAGAGATTTATATCCGAGAAGTAGTAAGGTTACATGGTGTGCCGAAGAATATAATTTCCAATAAAGATCCAAGATTTACTTCCAAGTTTTGGAGAGCTTTATAGCATGCCATGGGTACTGAGTTGAGATTCAGTGCAATGTATCATCCACAAACAGATGGGCAAACAAACAGACCATATAGACCTTAGAGGATATGTTGAGAGCTTGTGTATTGGTGTTAAAGGTAGCTGGGATAGCCATCTTCCTTTAGTTGAGTTTGCTTACAATAATAATTGCCATTCTAGTATACAAATGGTATCATATAAGGCATTGTATGGGAGAAAATATAGGTCACCTCTTTTTTGGATAGAGTTGACCAAAAAGAGTATGTTGGGATCGAATATTGTGGATTATATGACTTAAAAGATTGAGTTAGTCAGGTAAAAGTTATTGATAACTCAAAATAGGCAAAAGAGTTACATGAATAGGTGTAGAAGGCCGGTAGAGTTCCTGATGGGAGACCATATGTTCTGAAGGTTTCACCAGTAACAAGAATAAGGATGTCAATAAGAGCTAAGAAATTGACTACTAGATTCATTAGTCCTTTCAAGATCCTAGAGAGAATTGAACCAGTTGTCTACAGGATAGCTTTGGCACCATAGTTATCAGGTGTGCATGAAGTGTTTCACATGTAACAGCTTGAGAAATGTCAACTTGATCCTTCACATGTGATAGAATAGGAAGAGATTTAACTCAAAAAGAATTTAACCTATAAGGCTGAGCTAGAACAAATAATAGATGTAAAAGAGAAGCAGTTAAGGAACGAGACCATACGATTATTTAAAGTTTTCTGGTGAGGCATGGCTCCTGGTGATTCTACTTGGGAGACAGAGGATACAATAAGGCAACAGTATCCTCACTTATTTCCTAAGGCATATATTTATGTCTTTTTATGAATTTTGGGGGTAAAATTCTTAAAAGGAGGGGAAAATGTAACATCTTGAATTTTTTAATCTCAAGTTTAGTAGTTAATCAAAGGAGGATAGTAATTAGTGTGGGATTATAGATTTGGATGGTTTCTTGATGATTTGACTTGTTAGTGTGTTATATGAAAGATTTGGGTGACAGGAGTGTGTTTGGGGTTGAAGTAAGTACGCGTTGTGAGAATAAATCTCACTATGCCATGTGTCCGCGCTTGTGCTGTATGCGTTGTGATGCATGGACCAAAATTGCCTTCATAAGTCATGAAATTTCAAAAATTTCAAAGGAGTAAAATTGAGAAAACATATGAGAGAGGAGAGAAGAAGGGCTGAGAAGGTAAGTCAAGCCATTTTGGAGCTGTGGAATGTGATTTGGATCAATAACTTCTCAGGTAAGCTATGTATAACTCTTACCTTCCATTCTACACAAATTTCTTTGAAAATAAGTTATAGGAAAATTGAATCAATGAAATTTGAAGGGTTTGATTCTTGCCTAATAGTAATGAAAAGGTTACTGGGAGTTAAATTAGAGATTTATAACTAATTTAAAGCTAACAGTAGAACTTCGAACTCGTAGGCTCAATTTTAGCCCATAGAGAGAGAAAGTTAGGGTAAAAATTTAATTTGAGAAAATAAGATCAGTTGAGGTATTGTAAAGTAGTAATTGGGTAGTTATGGATTTAGAATAGATAAATGAAAAAGAGTTTACAGATGAATATAGCCCTAAGTAGTAAAAATGAGTTTTTGGTTAAATGGACTAAATGACTAAAATATGCCAAATGTGTTCAGATTGGCATATTGGACGCGTTACTAGAGGAAGGAAGCTTGGGATAAGCTTGTGTGATAGTTGAAATCCACAGGTAAACTTTTCTAATGACAAAAGGGTTGAGGTAACTAAAAACTTTTTTGTTTGACTATTTGTTGTAACTATATGTTTAGTATACTATATAGTGCATAAAATAGTTTTAAACAGAGCATTGGTGATTGTTGTGTGAAATTGCTTTAGTAGTTGAAATAAAGCATTGAAATGCATGTTTTGTAATGTAGAGTATCTTATATGTATATGATATGTGTAAGAAGTATGTGAAATGGTAAATGAGACCCGTGAATGGTTTAGGAAAGCATGATCATATGGGTAGGAATTCAGCTGAGTGTATGAGATAATAAGGACCATATGGCAAGGTTTCCTTAGTACTCGTTAGGGTGCAGTGTTGGAAAGATTTCTCCTTAGTACATTGTAACATGCGATTATTGTAGAATATCTCCTTAATGCCTATTGAGGTGCGGTGTTAGAGATAAGAGACTCCTTA